>NC_054374.1:28755000-28972500 GCF_017654675.1 Xenopus laevis | reverse complement strand
GCACCTTTGTACTTAGATGAGTAATGAATGAAACATACACACAAATCTGTGGGTTCTTTGTTCTAGGCCTATATTTTACTGAAGAGAAAATTATTACCCAGGTTACAAGGCAATAGGCGAAATAATACCACTTTTCCCATAACCCCCATGGAGATCTTGGTCTCCATTATGAGGAAACTCTACATTGTATAATGTGAAATTATTGTTGATGAGTTCTTACTTTAAAATCCAATGAATTGTTTGTCCATTTCATTGATCTGTAGAAGGGAATATCTTTGCCTGAGTACTTGTTAAGTTAGGTATCCCAAACCCAGAACAATCCCCAAGGTCCAAGTCGTGGCTCATTCTTCTGCCTATAACAACCACCTTTCACTTTGGGAGAAGCCCTTGGGTGCCACCAGCTCTTATCGTTAGAGGACCAGGGAGAGAGTTCTGGGCAGGCAAGGGAACCACACGTAGTACACAGAAAGAAGGAGTCATTTTCTGTTCCCTGACAACTGAACATGTGCCCAAACTCACGAAAATTACCAAAGCGTTGGTCTCATTCTGAAGATTACTAAAGCGGCTGAAGATGGCACCCGTGAACTATGATACCTGAATCTGCAACAAGGGTTAAGTAAAAAGTTAGGGCCATTTGCCGGGGTACCACTGTAACAGAACAACATGTAGACAATTGGGCAAGATGGTGGCAGTAGGACAAGACAATAGGGCAAGATGTAGATGGTGGTACATGATAAAAACAGTAGGACTATAATGTGACAGTAGGACAAGGCTGAGATGCAGATGCAGATGACAAGAAAAAGGAGAAACCCAGCCTGCAGATCTATTCCTGCATTTCTATGGTCTGGTTCTGTAACCTGTGAAGGTGCAATTCTTCCCCACTGGAAAGTAATTTCTGTTTTAAATGACCCGTGTGACAGGGACAAAGGGCTGATGGGTATTTCCTTCTGCATGCTGTAGGAAGGGAACAATAGGAAGAGTAGTGACTTATTAACCGTTCCCTAATGAGTCTCCCCAAACTTCCTGACATAACTCACACTATGACACCGGGGAAAGGGAGCACAGAACAATACAGTATGTGCAATTTCTTCCAATTATTTAATGGGGTCAGGTCACAACACTGATGCAGAAGATGAGAGATATCAGTGGATAGAACGGATGGCAGTAGATTTTTTTTTAACAATCTGTAAGTAGGGACCAGTTCCTTGGGCCATGCTTCCACACTTGGCTTGGTCCAAAAATTCAGGCTCAAGTAAATGTGAGCATACACAGGCCCACATTGGCTGCCAACTGGCCACTTCAGTCTAAGTTGTCATCTTATTGGTCCACATATCCATTTTCTGTCTATGGGCAAAAATCTAAAATTGCCCAATTACTGCAATGAGCTGATGTCCTCTTCAAAGGGGTCAGCATAGGCAAATGTTATGATGCAATTATTGGTCTGGGGTACAAACTATTTGATTTTTCTGATCTTTAGAATAGAGCTTAAGTCCATGTCTGTACAAACACCTGAAAGGCCCATACACATTGCTGGACTGCTATTCAACCCACATCTTAGCATACCCTGTTTGCTGCCCCATAAACCCTCCAGAGCAGTCAAGCTGGGGGTATCTCCTGCTTGCCTTTGGGTTTTAGAGGGAGGCCAGGTAAATCCATGAAATATTGTTTTTATTAAAAAAATTGTACCCCCCATTAACTGAACCTGAGCTTGTCTGGCCATTCAGATAAGTGGTGGGAGTGGCTTTGTAAATGCCCCCCAGTATTTGTGCTTACATATTGCCCTGTAATGAAGTACTAGAGTGTAACTCATGGATAGGATCTGTGGGTTGGACTGGCTATGTGAGATCTCCCCAGTTATTTGTGCTGAGATATTGTCCTGTAACTATAGACTGGAGAGTGCCTCATAGGTGGAATGGCTATGTGTGTAATACCCAGCAGGGTCGGAACTAGGGGTAGGCAGAAGAGGCATGTGCCTAGGGTGCAAGGGGGTTGCCAGGCATGTACCTTCCCTGTCACCTACCCCTAGTCCGGCAAATGTTAACTCACAGAAAAGTGGCAAGCGAGTTCTGCAGTCTAACGTTTAAGCACTCATCTGTGCACTGAGAGGGGTGTGGGGGAAACCCATCTGGCCAGATTGCCCAGTCAGCCTGGCCAAGGACTGCCACCGAGTTATTTTTGATTGGTAATTGTTCTATCATTTAAGCCTGGAGTGTACCTCATGGGTGGTACTGGCATCTGAGGGTTTCCCAGTATTTGTGCTTAAGTGTACAGTGATGCATAAAAGTTTGTGAACCCTTTAAAATGTTCTATATTTTTTATGAATCAAAGTTCTAAAAGTATATGAAGAAAACCTAATTAAATAAATGAAACAAAAATGATTATTTTTAGTCATGTATTTATTGAAACAATAATGATAAAATAGCATATCTGCACGTGGCAAAAGTGATTGGTGTGACCCCCTAGTGCAGCAATAACTCTATACAGAACAGTATCCTCACAGGAACCTCTCGCTTTAGGTCCTTTCACAACATTTCAGCTGGATTAAGGGTCAGGACTTTGACTTGGCCATTCCAGAAAATTCACTTTAATTTTCTTAAACCATTATTTGGTAGAAAGACTTACGTGTTTAAGATCGTTGTCTTGCTGCATGACCCGCTGTCTCTTGAGATTCAGTTCATGGACAGATATCTTGACATTTTTCTTTAGAATTGTCTGGTATAGTTCCGAATTCATTGTTCCGTTAATGATGGCAAGCCGTCATGGCCCAGATGCAGCAAAACAGGCTCAAACCAGACCACTCCCACCACCATGTTTCACAGATGGGATAAGGGTCTTATGCTGGAATGCAGTGTTTTGCTTGCTCCAAATGTAACACTCCTCATTTAAGACAAAAAGTTATATTTTGGCTTAATCTATCCACAAAACATTCTTACAGTATCCTTCTGGTTTGACAACATGATCTTTAGCAAACTGCAGACGGTCAACAATATTTTGGGGTAGAGCAGTGGCTGTCTCTTTGCTTCCATGCCATACACACCATTGCTGTTCAGTCTTCTCCTAATTGTGAACTTATGAACATCAACATTTGACAATGTGAGACAGGCCTTCAGTTACTTAGAAGTTAGCCTGGGTTCCTTTGTACTCTCGGACTATGAGACGCATTGTAGTTGGAGTTTTGGTCGATCACTTCTGGATAGGGAAACAATGGTCTTTCTCCATTTGTACACAATCGACTGTTGATTGGTGGGGTCTTTGTTGGATCCCGGTTCTTTCAATAAAACAGGGTCTCTCGCTCACACCTGATTGTCATGCCATTGATTGAAAACACCAGACTCTGATTTCACCTTTAAATTATATGATAATCCTAAGGATTGACGTAAGGTCCCCATAGACGCAAAGATTTCTCTTGCCGAGCGACCGATTTTAGGGAAGCCCGACCAATCCTTCGAAATTATCGTGCGGTTAGTGGGATTCGAACGATCGTACATCTTACGATTTTTCGCCCGACATCTGTCAGGAAATTGATCGGCCTGGTCAAAAAATCTTTGTCGGCCCCAGTGCAATCTATCTATGTTTGCAGGGCCAAGCAGGCCCTTTGTTTTCCTGGCAAATTAGTCTTTTTAGTTGATGGTAAATTCGTACGATCGTTTCGAGAAGATTGTGGTCTCACGATCAGGATCTGATCTTTTAAAAATCTCAACATCTATGGCCAGCTTTACTTTTGCCATACGCAGATCTGTTATTGGATCATTTCTTTTCAATAAATGCATGATCAAATATAATCTGTTATTGTGTTGTTCGATTTGTTTAACTAGGTTTTCTATATCGACTTTTAGGACAGAAGATCACACAGATGATCACAATCATTTAAAAATATAGAAATTTTTAAAGGGTTCACAAATTTTCAATTTAGTACCATTGTATCTCATGGGTGGGCCTGGGTATGGAACTGGCTGGCTCAGTTCTCCCCATTATTTGTGCTTATGTAATGCCTTGTAATGAAAGACTGGATTGTACATCACAGCTTGTACTGCCTCTGTGAGTTGCTCCTCATATTTAGATACTAAATTCTGTGGCAAAATTTAATTGGGGATATAGCAGAACCCTTTCTTCTCTATGGTGAGGCAGAACTATGGGCCATGTGATGACACACAGGAAGCAATTACATTATACACTTTGAGTAATTGCAATAATCTTTTCTAAACCCAATGTATCTTAGTAATGTGCTGAATAAATAGCCTGTATCCTATTGATCATCCTAAGGTATGTCAGCTCAGGAAGTGCACATCATTCTGCCTGTTTGGATCAGTCCTTATTATCGAAGGACTCAGATAATATCTGGTTTCCTGCATTTACTCCAAGGTATATTTACAGCTGGATTTCTGCCAGGAATAAAACCGGTTGGGTGATTGTTAATTATAGTCGGCTCATTTTCATATATGTTCTTGTTTTGGTCATATTATCAGTTTTGGTCATATTATCAGTTATCCCCAATAATTTCATGGAGTGGAGAAAAGGAGCCCCCTGCCAGTGCTAGGACATTTGCACAGGAGAAGTCCTGGTGTGAGCGGCCATGTCAGTCAGTAAGTAATAAGGTTTATTTAGTAAAAGTAAAAGTTCATTTATATAGCACTTTTCGAAGCAAAGCTACAAAGTGCTTTACAGACAAAAATAAGTAAAATAAACATCCAATAAAGAATAACTCATCATTTCATCCCCGTAAATCAATAACAGCAACACTATATTACATCAGATTTGACTCACGCTACTTAAAAGCCAAAGTATAAAAATTAGTCTTCAGTTGCTTTTTAAAAATATCAACAGAACTGGCTTGTCTAATATGCAATGGCAAATTATTCCAAAGTCTCTGAGCATATGTGGCAAAAGCACAATGACCTTTCCCCCTCAATCTTGTTCTAGGAGTCTTTAACAGCCCTTGACTGGAGGACCTTAGCAACCTAGTGCCATTATGAACAGTCAGCAACTCCGAAAGATATTCTGGAGCCTTATTGTGTAAAGCTTGGTAAGTTAGCAGTAACATTTTAAAGTCAATCCTAAACTTCACCGGAAGCCAATGAAGAACGGCCAGCACTGGACTAATATGATCAAATCGTCTTGACTTTGTTAGTAGCCGAGCCGACGCATTTTGAACTAACTGAAGCCGATCCAAAGATCTTTGACTCAGGTGCATAAATAACGAATTACAGTAATCCAGAAACAAATGCATGAATAATTCTTTCTGTATCCTGAGAAGAAAGAGCATGTCTAATTTTTGCAATATTTCTCAGCTGAAAGAAACATGACTGAAAGAAAAATTTAACTGAGAATCAAAAATAATACCCAAGTTCCTCACTGACATGTGCTTCTGACGTCACGTGCATGATGAGCAAGTTGCAGTATTAGTTCATTATGTGCCCCAATATGGCTACTCGCACCAGGAGCTCGCTCACGGTGCAGATGGCTTAGCGCTGGAGGGGCATGTTGGGTACTTGCATGAACGACTGGGGTGGGCCTAGCACAAAACATGAGTAGGGGCCTCTGAAATGGAAGCCCTGGTGGGTACAGTCCTGTACTAGTCCAGTTGGGCAGACCCATGCCCAAACTGGACCCTCAAGGTAAGAGCCGTCTATAAATCCTCCTCTTCCCGCTGCTGGAACCTACTGGCATTGCCCCAGTCTTAGGCCCGACCTGGTACCCGCGATAACCAGAAGCGCTGTCACTCCAGATCGCATATTAACCAGGTCAGGGGGAAATCCTTAGGTGGGGGAATGCAATCGGCCTGAAACCCAGGCAGTGTTCTAGTGGACAGCCCACAGTCAGGGGTATTTCCACACAAAACCCAACAACCTTGCGGGTATTCCTCAGGTACACAAGTTTCTCAGTCAGCACCCTTCACCTCCAAATTCTTTAACCTGGTGCACGTCCAACGGCTTCCACCTTCCATCCGTTCAGTCAAACCATATTAGATATTGACAGCACCAGTCAGTAGTTTCTTTTCTTAAAATGCCTTTATTAGGACATGGGCTCTGACCCCAAACATTTGGAAACGTTTCAGACCGTCCTCTGGCTTGAAAAAAAACAGAGGACGGTCTGAAACATTGCCAAATGTTTGGGGTCAGAGCCCATGTCTTAATAAAGGCATTTTAAGAAGAGAAACGACTGACTGGTGCTGTCAATATCTAATATGGTATTCCTCAGGTACCCAGAGACGTTTTCTGGAAAACAATACCGGCATTCCTATAAATTGATCTTATTCCCATATTAATAACATTGGCATCAACCATCATTTTTACAGGCCAGGGCAGTAACATACCAGATAATTATTCCCCACACTCTGACTGAATAGAGTAGGATCAAGCTCAGGCTTCATTTTAAACACACCCTCAGCTGCTCCATATCAGCCCACATCTCATGCAGCTGATATAATATTCAGATAATAAGTGTTAAAGGTCACATTTCCGGTGTCTTAACAAGGATTGACAACGCCCACTTCCGCCCATTCCTTGCAGAACCAGCTGCTCCCACCGACCAATAGCCAGTCGTCTTTTATTCCTAACTAATCTCGCCTTTTATCTCGACTCTAGGCGGGGTAGAAAGACGGACATTTCTTCAGCCAATCAAAATCCAGCAGACAACGGCAAGAGGCGGAGGTTATAATAGTAAAACTCATATTGGAGAAGCTGGGTAACGCAATAGCCAATCATAAAGCAGTATCTATAAACGCAAGCCATTGAAAAAGTAGTGGGGGGGAAGCGCCGAGTGGAGACTGAGGAGATCGACAATTGGTTAGCTGCGTCGTCTTTTTCTCCCCCTTCTTCGGTAATCCCTGAAAAGTGATTGGTTTCCAAGGCCTGGTGAGTGACGCGGGCGGGGCGAGCAGAGAGCAGAACGTCATGAAGGAACTGACAAGATACCGCCTCCTCTCCTGCCCGTATTCTCAGAGCAGATTTACGCATTTTCAGTAGCGAGCGGCTCGTTGGCCGCGTGGTGAGCTACGTCATTGAGCAGAGAGGGAGGAGAGGATTGCGGGGAAAAAGACCGACTGGCAAATGCGGTCAGTCGGACGGAGAGTCACAAAGGGAAAGAGACCGAGCAGGAAGCGGTTACCGGACACGAGTACGGGGGAAATTACCTCATTTCACAGCCCCGCGCGAGGGATTTTCGTACAGCGTCGAGCTGAGGCGCAACGAGAACCGAATTCCTCTTCCCGGTGACTCCATAGCGAGCCCCGACCCTGACAGCAGCCGCCCGGGGCCTCACAGCGCCTCTATCTCCATTGTCCCCGTGTGAGGAGGAGCCATGGCCTCAGCCTGTGCCCACCCCCCTCTCCGTGCCCGGCATTAAACCCCCACCTGCCCCTGCTGATACCCCCTGTGGGGCAACACCCATTGATACCTCCAGGCTCGAACTTTTGCCCTTCAACAATAACCCCCTAGACCTTCCTGCTGCTGATGAGAAGCCCTGCCCCTGTTAATAGCCCATCTGGAGTAGTGAGCTTCTGCCCTCAATATCCCCCTGGGGCAGCTGCCACTGGAGCCATTGCCTGAAACCCCAGTAAGGGCAGCGGTTTTACAACCCTGGCCGTGGCGCAAAATCCCAGCAATTTGTCCCGCTGTGCTACTGGATCTTTCCACTAGTTCTGCCCAATAACCCTCCCTGTGGTGCAGCACCACTTGCAACTGAAGTATTGCCCCTCCACAACAAGCATTGGGCAACGTCTTGTGGAAGCTGCTCTTTTACTGGTCCTTCACCCATTTTTGGGCCTGGAAACTGCACCAAATATTCCCATCACAAAGGAGCAGTAGCACCGTGCCCCTGTTACACACTGAGCATCATCTGTTGCTCCAGCAGTGACAATCCTGTGGCCCTTACACCTGTGACTAAACTGCTTGTCTCCAGCTTTTCCACTACATGGCCTACTGACACTTCTGCTGCCATATTGTGTCCTCGACTGGAAGGAGCCCGAGGGATGGTCTATAAATAGTGACTGGCGGAGGGGAGAGGTGACAATACAAAGGTGGTGGGAGAGGGACCACCGTGTCTGGTAGGCCCCACTGCTTTCTGTAAGGGCTGAGAAGCTTATTGTGCGCTGGGGCCTTGATGGTCTTGCCCTCCATCTGGCTTTGATCTAGAAGAGAAGGAGGTGAGGGAGGAGCCGGAGAATCATGTCGGGAAGGCCGAGAACCACTTCCTTTGCAGAGAGCTGCAAACCCGTGCAACAGCCGTCATCTTTTGGCAGCATGAAAGTCAGCCGTAAGTATCCCATCCCTTTGTAGCATTGTGTCTTTCACCCGTAACTCCCTGCAACCCTGTTCCCCCTCCCCCCGCAGACTGCAAAATTTTGCGAAGCAGAGGAAACTGGTACAATAAGGGGAAATATGCCTAATAAAAATGCATTGACGCCCTCGTCCTGCAAGTAAATCACTAAATTAGCTCAATTGCTTCGTCCCAAATACCGTATAGGCCTTGTGCATTTAGGAGTTATTTTTGGAGTTTACTGAGGGCCGCGGAGCTTCCAGTCAAGGATCAGGGATGTCACTCAGTTGCCAATATGGAGTTTGGCTACAACCCTGAGGTTGGACACCCGTTCCTTTGAGTCAGTGTGTGGGCTCCTGTCGAAAGCTTATTTGGGGTCTGTGGAACGCAAAATTCCCCGCATTGACAGCTATAGCCCACATTCTATTTTGGTACGGTGTTTGGCACAATGGCCATTGCACATTAAGAGAGACCCGCAAAATATTCAAAGCTTCCAAACTGTCACACTCAGGAATGTTGGAGGTCACTAAGCTGGAGATAGGAGCCTATAGAATATACATAAATGTGATGGCCCGGAAGAGATTCCCTGTCACCTGTTTGTGTCATTACTAAGTGCAGCCCCTTCTGCTTAATGTGTTTCTATAGAGAGAGCTGGGCCCTGTTTCATGTAGAACAGAGGTTTCCTTAATATATGGCCTCAAGCCCCACAGTTGGGTAGTTCAGCTTTCAATATACCCATATTAAATTATATTAAGGTTACCAATGTATGAATGTCATAATCCTCCACGGGTACCCAGGACACAAATAATCACTCACCCCAAATCTTCCCCTAACTGGTCTTTGGGCTGGGCTCCCTTAGCTCATAACAAGGTTACAGATATAGAAAAATATTAAGAGTGACAGTCACCCTGCTATAGTTCCAGGGGTACCCAGGGCACAAAAAAAAACACCCAAAACCTTCCCCAACTGGCCTTTGGGAAGGGCCCCCATATCCTGTGCTAGAGGTGTGTGATACACTGCAGTACTGTGCCTTGCCACCCCTGCAGACAGAGAGAGTTGCTGAAGTAGACATTGAGGTATCTCTCTACACATCATAATGTCATGTTGCCTATATATAATGCCCTGTGTTCCTGCTGTCAGTTGTAAGTGCTGAGGCAGCTCTTTCCTTTTGATGATGTGCAGAGAGCTCTGCACCTTGGTGATCAGTGCCGGCCATTTACATTCCATAGATTCTGCTGCAGAAGGTCCAGCCAGGTTGTCTAGGACCCGTTGGTGGAGTTGGCAGCCAGGACACCGTTAACTCCATTGCTGCTTCACTATACTCTTCCTTTGAAGCTAAATGGTTAAATACTACACCAACCCAATTAGTATGATGATGGTCCCGTGGTTCATATACAGAGCATTTCCTTTCTCATCCCCCCCCTCCCCGTACCCTGCAGTCCCACGCAGTTGCCTCCTGTCTGGGCTCGAGCAGCAGGATTCATACATTGCTCGTGAATGTGTTGCTGTCCTCAGAAGACAGGAGTCAGCCCCACCTTAAAATTCAGATCCAGTTCCCACGCAGAGCTCTGAGCTCCAGTTATAAATGCCCTCCTCCCTGCCGTGTGCCTGGCTTGCCATTGTCTGGCTTTGCTTTAACGCGGGCATCTGCTAATTGATAACGGGCCCCCGGGATGGAGTGGCTTCTCCTTATCCAACCACACCCTGTTTCACCTTGGCTAGACAAAAAGAGCCAGCCGCATGTCTGATACCCTTGTTCATGTGGCCCAGGCATTCGAGCTAGCTAGTTGGCAGTGCCCTTGGAACCTACCCTTGTGCATTATTGCAGCGCCAGTTTGCATCACCTCCCATGAGCCCTGCGTCAGGCACATCTCTCAGTGCCTTGAGCCATTTACTAAAGCAAAAGTGCAGTGAAATTTCCCTGACCCTGTGTTCTGGGAGAGAGGGTCTAGCTAAACAGTGCAAAAACCTGTGGCTTCATGCTGAAATTATTATGTTGATTTTCCACCATTTACTGAGCTCCACAACCTTCAAAATGAGGCCTGTATGAAATTATCCCCCTCTCTCTCCCTGGCTCTCACTGCAAAACAGGTTTGAAAATGCAAACAATTCACCCCGAGCTTCTCGTGCAGAATTTATATTTTTAGCTTTGTCATTTTCCTTTCTTTTCTTGCAAGGAAAAGGGGCCCTTGGCCATGCCGTGGTCTGGTGTGCACATTTCACTGTGGGCATCATGTCTTTTCACTGGGGGAAAGCTGCTTGTGATAAAAAAATAAATAGATAAAAAGAAGCCACTTACTCAAAGGCAGAGGGGGGAGGACTGGATGCCCTGGGGATTTGCTCTAGAAGTCTGAATATTTGAAAGCCACAAAAAAGCATTTTCTCAGGGAAAGGCTGTGGTGTAGGGATGTCTGTGTATTATACGCTGCTGAGCTTTGATGGGGGAATGTATTAAGTGTATCCCTTTAATTCTGCTGCACCATTTCCTTTATAGCCGTCTCTGCATGCACCACTGTGTAGTTAAGAGTGCAGCACCGTGCATTGGTGCACTCTCCCCGGCAACTGTGGCTTCTGGGTTTTGCACTGACACACATTTCCCATGTGATGTTCTTTTTTTTTAGTCTTAGTGGGGGGTTGGGTAATCAGGGGTAACCAACCATTGATTGGATACAGTTGGATCAGTTCCTTGTTATTCCTCCATTATTTTGCCTTATTAAACCCCCCCCCCCCCGATAAAAGGTTTTATATGTAATTACATGCAATGGGTCGCTTTCCTAAACCAGAATGGTGTATTTGCTTCAGGGGCTCTGTTATAGTTTATTCAATACTGTGCTGCTATGGGGGCTGCCATTCATGTCCCACTATGGCTAGAGCCCCCTCAACCCCCCCCCCCAACAGTTATTCATAATACACTGGTTTTATTACCTGAGTGAAGTTAAACAGGAGGCGCATGTCCTTCACAGCTCTTATAGGCTGCAGATGGAAAGGTTCTAACTATAGGGGGGTCAGGAGGTCCTAATTCATTTATTTCAATAAATATTGGTAAAACAAGTCAAACTCACACTTTGGTGTGGGCATATTTAAGGTGACCATAGGATTTTTAAAAAATCTTGTTCTCTTAGGACCAAGCTTATCTTGAAACAATCGTTTAAATATACGATGTGTCCATCAAACAAAAACACCTGTATCAAGGAATGTCATCTAGTTGAAGCCAGGAAAACTTGTGGCTAGCTGCCTGCCCAGCAAATAATTGGACAATGGATACATTTCACTGTGACAGACGAAAATCTTCTAACCTGGTCGATCAATATTCTGACCGATGTTGGATAAAATATCAGATGCACGATCATTCAGTGCCCACTAACCTCACGTTCATTTGATGGATTTGTCGTATCGCACAAGAATTGGTTGTTTGGGAGATAAAAATCTTAGTCTGTGGCCACCTTAATATTCTAGTATAACATCAGCCAGTCAGATGTTTTCTTTTCTCTACCACTAAATGGCATGTGCTGGTTGGTTGCTGGACATATCACAAGCATTGCCCCTTTTGTCCCAAAGCAAGTCAGGCCAGTACCCAATAATCAAGACTCTATAGATCCCTCTAGAATTTTCAAAACAGCACTGAAACATGCCCCAGCGTTTGTATTTAAAAAAAAAAAAAAACCCTGTGTGCCATTTAATCCATTAACCAAATCAGAAAGGAAGGGCTGGCGTGGGGCTTGTATGTGCTCATGACAGCATTCCTTTATTTGCCCATGTGCCTTTTTTCAGTCTGCGGGCACACATACATGCCTGAGTATGGGAGGGACTTGCCAACCTGTGTTAAAATCTTTAAAGCAAGCATAACTTCAAAAAGAGCGCAGACACCAAACTGCTTGTGGTTATGGAACCCGTGGGGCCAGTTGTATTGTAGCTGCAAGTAAACATGAGCTAGAGGTAGGTGAACCCTGAAGCCTCGTACACACACACAGCAAGAGACTGGGGGCATCATTTGATTTTGACTGGCAATGGCAGAACCTGGGCAAATGCCAAAAGATCCCCCTTTTTGGCTGTCTCTACCCAACATGGCCACCCTGGTGATGGTCTGAATCTTGCTCATCTGATTGCCCCCCCCCCCCCCGCCAGATACCTGTTGGGCAGGATGTTGCTTAGGCCCCATACTTGTTCTGCAGTGGCAGCTAACATTAACCTGTCTATGGCCAGCTTTAATGCTATGCATACCAACGGATCTAGGACTTTCCAGAAATTGTGGGGCTCAGCCTGACACTTGGTACATATTCCTGGTAGCCCAGTCTAAAAGCTGTTTTAGATGGTAGATGTGAATTCTTTCATTTGCTGTTTAGGGATTTCTCAGGGTGAATTTTACCCCCAAATTTCTATGTGTCTATAACCTTATTATGAGCTAAGGGGGCCCAGCCTTAAGTCCATTTAGGGGGGGGGGGGGTGAGTGCTTATTTGTGCCCTGGGTACCCCTGGAACTATAGCAGGGTGACTGTTACCCAAATGATTCTATATATCTGTAACCTTGTTATGAGCTAAGGGGGCTCAACCTGAATGCCAGTAAGGGCCCTGGGTACCCCTGGAACCATAGGGTGACTGTTACCCCCAATTTTTCCATATATAACCCTATGAGTAGGGATGGGTGAATTTGACCTATTTCGTTTCGCCAAAAATTTGCCGCCGGCGAAATTTCGCAGACGCCCATTAAAATGTATGGGCGGAAAAAACTTTTCGGTTGCGCGTCTATTTTTTTTTTTAAATTTTTTTTTTGACGCACAACGCCATACAAGTCTATGGGCGTCATTTCCGCGTCAAAACAAGGCTACTTATGAGCTAAGGGGAACCAGCCTGAAGGCCAGTTAGGGGGAGATTTGGGGTGAGTGCTTTTGTGCCCTGGGTACCCCTGGAACTATAGCAGGGTGAGTATTACCCCAATGTTTCTATATATCTGTAACCTTGTTATGAGCTATGGGGGCCCAGCCTGAAGGACAATTAGGGCGAGATTTAGGGTGAGTGTTTATTTGTGCCCTGGGTACCCCTGGGACCATAGGGTGACTGTTACCCCTGATTTTTCCATATATCTGTAAACTTATGAGCTAAGGGGAACCAGCCTGAAGGCCAGTTAGGTGGAGATTTGGGTGATGCTTATTTGTGCCCTGGGTACCCCTGGAACTATAGCAGGGCGACTGTTACCCCCAATGTTTCTATAAATCTTTAACCTTGTTATGAGCTAAGGGGGCCCAGCCTGAAGGCCAGTTTGGGGGAGATTTGGGGTATTCTAGTGTAAAGCCACTGCTCAGTGCTCCTGAATGTGGGTTGTACCATAGCTTGCATAAACATTTCTCCATGTTAGTGTGGAGGTAATAGGCAAATAAACACTTATGTATCAGGGTTCCTGTGGAATGTCATGACTCCTACACAGCAGAAAAAATAATCGTGTGTGTGTGTAAACAGAGTTGTGTGCAAAGAGTAGTACTCTCTTCCCAGGAATAGTAAGGAGGGTAGGTACTGTGGTGTAGGAACTATAGCAACTAATTAGCACTTCGCATTTACTGGCCCAGCAGTTTCCATAAATCAACTGATTGGATGCTGTGGGTTTGTAATAAAGGGCAGTTATAGTATTAAAATTAGTAGTCTGAATTTGATTGTTTGCTATGGGTTACTGATTTAATGCAGTTGAATAACACATGTATAAACCTGATTGGTTGCTAAGGGTTACTGACAAGGGAATATTGAGATTATTTGAGAGCCAGTCTAAACATACTGTATGTTACCATAAACTGCATTCAATATGTAACCTGTATGTACAGGCTAGAAGTTGGCTGAATGTGGTGCCTTGCTGTTGTGACACTTATGTCTGTTGCTTTCTCTGCACTGCTGCCTCTGACTCCTGAATCAACTTCCCAATATCCATTCATTCCTCATTGTCACTGGGTTTATTGTTCTGTGTAACTGTCATTGTGTCTGTCTCTTTCTCTGCACTGTTGCCTCTGACTCCTGATACAACTTCCCAATATCCGTTCATTCCTCATTGTTACTGGGTTTATAGTTCTGTATTACTGTCATTGTGTCTGTTCCTTTCTCTTCTCTGCACTGCTGCCTCAGTCCTTATTCTCACTGGATTTATCGTTCTGTGTAACTGTCATTGTGTCTGTCCCTTTCTCTTCTCTGCACTGCTGCCTCTGACTCCTGATACAACTTCCCAATATCCATTCATCCCCCATTCTCACTGGGTTTACAGTACTGTGTAACAGTTCTGGGTAACTCATTTTTCTTTACTGTTCCCCATTCTAATTTGCTATATGCACCCTGAAGGGCAAATCTTTGAGCTCCTAGAATGGGGAGAAATGAGTTGTTTCTCACTGTATATGCAATAGTTCAGCAGCATTGCTTTGGAAAGGTGCTAGAGGTGGGTGCTCAAGAGGTCTCCCTTGTGCCCATGTGAGCTGTGAGCACCCAGTACTGGAGTTTTCATGGAAGTCCTGAACTCTGTAGTGATTGGGCTCAGCTGCTCCACAATGTAGCCTGATGTTTAGAGTTAAGTCTGCTCATAGGTCCTCTGTGCTACTCACTGTTGGGTGAGTGATATGTGGTCCTAACCCTAACGTCTCAACCTGTGCCAACCTACCCTCTTTGATGACATCATAGGTGATATCATAGACAAGTGGGGCAGCTGTGAGTGGGGAGGTTTCTTGACACTAGTTTGGCCTTTGAGCTACAGCTGTGCCTTTAATGTTGCCCCGACCTACCTAAGCTGCAGGTTTTGGGTCTAACTTTGCCCCAGTCCTCTAGAGAAGGAAGATGAATAAAGTGCTGCTACTTATGTTGGATAAACACTTGAACATGAAGGGACCGTCTTAATGAGTGTTTTCCTATAGCAGTTCCCTGAAGCCATGGTGTCTTTGTTCTGTTCTCCTACCCTGGCCTCCTGTTCAGCAGCAACAGCCTCTCTTTATCGGTCACTCACTGGCAGCTGAGCGAGTGACAGTTTGCTAAATGGCATGACAAGTGTGTCTAAGTGTGCCCTTCACTGCTCCCTTCTGCTCTTGTGTGTGTAAAACAGTCATGAGTGTAATTGTGTGCCGCAAGGAAGCTGCCACTCATGTAGATGTCACACTGCTGCACTTTCTGTGCGAGATGCACTTGTGCTTAGTGACTTACTCGTGGGAATCATTACTCCCTGACAGCATGCATTGTATCACGGGTTGTATCTGGTTCTGCCGCTCCCACCTGAAACAACTTTCTCAGATCCCCTTCTGTTCCTTAAGTGGCCTAACTTAATAAGCCATACATAGTGCATGCACCATAGAGCTGCCGTATGGATGCACCTCTGCCTTTCTGGTTGACCCCAATTAGTTTTAAATGCTGCTCAAACCCCAGACATCACTTTCTCCTTGTGTGGAACAGCCTCCTATGTTTGCTCATAGTCTGTACAGAGAGACAACATAAAACTATGGCAGCATAGGTATTCCCCTGTACTAAGCACAATTCAGCAGGAACAGCCGCCTAAGTTAAGGTGGCCATACACGGGCCAATAAAAGCTGCAGACAGACCGTGTCGGCAGCTTATTGGCCCGTGTATGGGGCCCCGCGACGGGCTTCACCGATCGAGATCTGGCCACCCCGATCGGATGGGACAGAGAATCCCGTCGGATCGCGGCCGCAT
Source organism: Xenopus laevis (assembly GCF_017654675.1). Taxonomy (NCBI): domain Eukaryota; kingdom Metazoa; phylum Chordata; class Amphibia; order Anura; family Pipidae; genus Xenopus; species Xenopus laevis. The sequence continues at coordinate 28,956,579 of NC_054374.1, read as the reverse complement.
CTATTCGTTGATGCGGTCCGACCGCCCGTTTGGGCATCGTTAGGATCCGATCGTTGGGCCCTAGGGCCCACGATCGGATCAGCCGATCTTGCCCACCTCAAGGTGGGCATATTGGAGGGAGATCCGCTCGTTTGGCGACATCGCCAAACGAGCGGATCTCTCCATGTATGGGCACCTTTAGAGTCCTGCAGCTGGTCAGGTACCCATGTGTTACCTGAAAAAACCTGCGGTACCCTGCAGGTTGTGGGTAGAAGTTCTGGGTGCGGGTATAGTCGCGGGTCGGGCCGTGTGTATTCTCAATAGCGATTTTTTACTTTTTTTTTTTTTTTTGACCATGCATACTTCTGATGATGTCACTTCCGGTTTACAATGACAACACTTCCTGATTCTTGATCGTCAACGGGTCGTGGGTCCAGGTTGCGGATAAGGTACTTGCGGGTTGGGTCAGGTAGCGGATACAAGCGGGTAAGAATGCGGGTCAGGGTTGCGAATTGCAGGTTGCAGATACGGGTCGGGTACGGGTTCCAAAAAATGGACCCGTGCAGGACTCTACCCTAAAGTTCCCTATAGACGCGACGATTCTTCTTGCCGAACAACCTATTTTAGGGAAGTCCAACCAATCCTTCGAAATTATCGTGCGGTTAGTGGGATTCGAACGATCGTACATCTTACGGTTTTTCGGCCGACATCTGTCAGGAAATTGATCGGCCAGGTCAAAAAATCTTTGTTGGTCCCAGTGCAATCTATCTATGTTTGCAGGGCCAAGCAGGCAGCTCCCCTTTGTTTTCCTGGCAAATTGATCTTTTTAGTTGATGGTAAATTCGTACGATCGTTCCGAGAAGATCGTGGTCTCACGATGAGGATCTGATCTTTGAAAAATCTCAACATCTATGGCCAGCTTAAGTTTGCTCATAGTCTGTACAGAGAGATACCATAAAATTATGGCAGCACAGGTATTCCCCTGTAGTAAGCACAATTCAGCTGGAACAGCCATCTGCTACAATTTGTTTCCTTTAAAGTTATTATATTCTGTAAAGAAGTGTATGAAAGGCATTTGATACGTGGGACATTTTCTCTCGCCACTATCTATGCTTAGGGCAGCACATCTCCTATAGTTCTCTATGGGAACAACTCTATATGTTTGATGACATCAGAGCCCCAAATACCCAGGGTGCCATAGTCCCTTGGTCAGTAAAAGCAGAATATATGTTCCTTCTCTCTCAGCCAAGCCCCCCTGGAACCCGCTGTAAGTCATCGCATTATCTCTGTTAAACATTACCCAGCCCTGTGGGTATCATTAGCGGTTCAAGGACTAAGCAGTGACGTTCAGACTCCCAGTAACCTTTACTAAGGTTTGTATGTTTGCTTTCCTGTGTGAGTGGGGCATTCCTGCTTTCTCATGTGCACTCTGGACTGAACCTACCGAACATCTATTGCTTGTGGGTTTGAGTCACTACATTTGAATTGGAGCTGCCATGTTTCAGATGGGGAAAATACACTTTCACTCTGCAGCTCTATCTCTCCGGTTAGGTGCTGGGAAGGGTGTGCACAACCTCCGATTGTAGCCCTTTCTGACAGATGGACCCCATTGTTTTGTTGTGCAATGTCTCTTCTTTGTGCCCCCAAGCCCCATCCACATATGTTGCACTTTAGAGGCACCTTCTACTTTTAGGCCTGAGTTACTAGAATCAGTGGTCCCCAACCAGTAGCTCGCGAGCAACATGTTGCTCTCCAACCCCTTGGATGTTGCTCCCAGTGGCCTCAAAGCAGGAGCTTATTTTTGAATTCCAGGCTTGTAGCCAAGTTTTGGTTGAATAAAAACCAGGTGTACAGCCAAACAGAGCCTCCTGTAGGCTACCAGTTCACATAGGAGCTACCAAACAGCCAATCACAGCCCTTATTTGACATCCCCATGGACTTTCTCATGCTTGTGTTGCTCTCCAACTCTTTTTACATTTAAATGTGGCTCACGAGTAAAAAAGGTTGGGGACCCCTGTACTAGATAGCGCAGGGGAGTAGGCAGATTGGGGCAGGTCACTGCGGGAGCTACTCCTTTAATATACGATTGCCATGCAGCTTCCCCTTTAATATAGGATTGCCACACAGCTTCCACTTTAAAATAGGATTGCCGATTGGGTTACTGCCTTTTCTGGAAAAAAAATACCAGCCTTCCTATATATTTATCTTTTTTCCTTATTAATAACATTGGGATCAACCATAATTTTTACCGGCCAGGCTGGTAAAATACCGGCCAGGTGGCAACCCTAATTGCCGTGCTGCTTCCCCTTTAATATAGGATTGCCATACTGCTTCCCCTTTAATATAGGATTGCCATACTGCTTCCCCTTTAATATAGGATTCCCATGCTGATTCCCCTTTAATATAGGATTCCCATGCTGATTCCCCTTTAATATAGGATTGCCATACCACTTCCCCTTTAATATAGGATTGCCATATCGCTTCCATTTTAATATAGGATTGCCATACTGCTTCCCCTTTAATAAAAGATTTCCATACTCCTTCCCCTTTTAATATAGGATTGCCATGCTGCTTGTGTTATGTCTCTGTTGGAAGGTGCTTGTCTATGAGGGTATATTTCCCATGATCTGTGGCCCCTGCTCCATCTGGGGCCACTCTGCGCACACCCCATGCTGCTGTACTGCGCTCCTTCCTGTGTTTGTGTAAACAGTGCCGCACTGGGGTTATTGTTGGGCTGGAAGCAGCCTTGAGACATCATGCAAGAATTTGCTGTGGCAGCCAACTGTCTGTTGCATTAAACTGCTGCTGCGTTTGATATTTCTTCCCATCTGCTTATGAATGAGACATGTTTTCCTTGGGTGCAATACTAGCATTACTCTGGGTACTGCATGTACTGGGAGGGCAAGAATTCAGCAGTGGAAGTGTATATACTCTGACAGAATGGGAAGAGAAGGGTAAATATGCTGTGAGGATGTGGATAAAGGGGATAACAATACTCAGGGCATGTTGAGAAAGGAGAGGGATAAAGATATTTACAGGGAATGAGGGGGATAAATACACTTTGAGTATATGGAGCAAGAGAGAATGGGGATAACTCTATTCTGAGGATATGGAGGAAAAGAGGAGGGGGATAAATATATTCAGAGGAAATGGAGGAAAAGCAGAAGGGTAAATATATACTTAGAGGCTATGCAGGAAGAGAAAATGGGGATAATTATACTCTGAGGATATGGGGGAGTGGGAATTAATGCACTTAATGTACTAATGTAAGGATATGAAGGAAGAGAGTTGGGGGATAAATAAACTTGGAGAATATAGAGGAAGAGTTAGGGTAGATATAGTCTGAGTATATGAAGGAAGACGAGTGGATAAATATACTTGGAGAATATGAAGGAAGCAGAAAAATGTACTTGATAATAAGGAGGAGAGATAAATATATTCAGGAAATGGGGTGAGGGATAAATATACTTTGAGGATATGGAGGGGGGGATAAAAACATTCTGAGGATATAGAGGAACGGGGCAAATATACTTTGAGAATATGGAGGAAGAGTGGAAGAGGATAAATATAATCGGAAGATATGGAGGAAGCGTAATCATGTACTTGTAATCATGGATATAGAGGTTGTAGATACTGTAAATATACTCAGAGGATATGCAGAAAGAGTAAGCCAAATAATTTACCTAAAGGATATAGATGGATGAAGGGGATAAATATACCCGGAGCATATGGAGAAAGATGAAGCAGAATCATTTACTAGGAGGATATAGATGAAGGGGATAAATATACTCTGAGGATATGGAGGAAGGGAGAAAAGCAAATCATGTACTTGGAGCAATGAGTAAAAAGATATGTATGTGTGTGTGTGTGTGTATATATATATATATATGTGTATATATATATATATATATATATATATGTGTGTGTATATATATATATATATATATATATATATATATATATGTATGTATATATATATATATATATATATATATATATATATATATATATATATATATATATATATATATATATATATATATATATATATATATATATATATATATGTATATATGAGGAGGAAAATGTTGATTACATCTACCAACCCAGTCCCTTGGGGCATTAAACCCAGTCTGATGCTGCTGATCATTATCATCATCATTTATTTATATAGCGCCGTCAAGATATGCAGTGCTTTAACTTAGCAGGGAATAAATGGTGGATAACAAACAAGGTTTGTAGAGTACAATAGGATTAGAGGGCCCTACAAATTAGAGTTTACAAAGTGAAGGTTAGGGTACAATTGAGACATTAGGATTTTAGAAACAATTTTGTGATTTATGATACAGCAATGATTGATTAATTAAGGTACATTGAATAAGCTTCTTTAAACAGGTGGGTCTTTCTACTGGAAAGTAGGAGAAAGTTTGACAGCTTGAGGCAGAGAGTTCCTGAGAAAAGCAGAAGCCCGAGAGAAGTCTTGTAGACGAGAATGGGCAGAGGAGAAGCGAGACGAAGATCAGAAGCAGAGCGGAGGTTTTGTGAAGGAGAGTATTTGAAGATCAAAGATGAAATATAGGGAGGGACTTCATTATTAAGGGCCTTGAAAGTGAGTGTTCGTAATTTAAATTTGATCCTAGAGGAGATTGGGAGCCAGTGAAGGGACATACATATCGGAGCAGCTGATGTTGAGCAGCAAGATAGATGAATGAGTCTAGGAGTCGCATTTAGAACAGATTGGAGTTGTGAAAGGTGACTTGTTGGAATACCTGCAAGGAGTAGGTTGCAATAATAAAGGCAGGAGATGATGAGCGACCGAATCAGTGTTTTGGTTGATTCTGAACTTAGATATGGTCGTATTCAGGCAATGTTGCGCAGTTGAATCCTACAAGATTTTGCAAGTGTTTGAATGTGTGGTGAAAAAGACAGATGTGAGTCTAGGATAACTGCTGATGCACCGAGAGATCTGCTGAGGGGTTTGTTGAAGGTTTGCTGCCTTTTTGCAGAAATTATAGATTTCTAGGATACAAATTTCATCAGATTCCCTATACATGTTGCCTCCTTTTGATAACCGCACATTCTGGTAGATAAAAGGAATATCCCACATAAAGATAAAAGGAGGCACAGAGCAGGGTTTGGCTTCACTTGCATACTATTTGGCTGTTGGCTTTAATGCCTCTGGCAGCTGTTGGTGCTTCTTCCCTGGCAGTGGGCAGGGTACAGAGCCATTTGTGAGGCTAAAACACTTTCATCACTCAGCAGGCCTGAGGATTTGCAGATAGGTAGCTCCGCCCCTACATTGATTAAATAATATGGGTGAGTACATACAAAGGGTTACACCAGATGCACCAAAGGGTTACACCAGATGCACCCCCCCCCAGAGTTCGTTTAGGTCCCTGCTTTTAAGTGAAGCTGCAACATCTGTCAAAGACCCGATCAATCCGGGCCCGAGTGAACCAGCCTGGAAATCAACCAACACCCTCAATGGAAATATCTGGGGGGTTCTATTCTGTCACCTGAGCGGCCACTTACAGCAGGGGATCATTTTGGGAGCAAACGGCAGTGTTCTTCCTGACATTTCACTGTTAACCTTGGGCATGTGGTCATATTCCTGCTGATGTACAGTACTGCTAATTATTAACTGCCCCTCCATCTTCCATTGCACAAGCACAGGCTCACCCGTTCTCTTCTCAGCTCCATTTTTTCCCTTCATCCATATTCCCAATTAGGCAATGGTGGTTACACATATGCAGACGCTAATAAAACCGACTGGTAGCAACAGGTCGCAGGACTGTTCCATATCCGTATGGTGTGTTGCTTATACACTACTGCTTTTTTACTAAAGCATCCTTCCTTGCCAACACCCGATCATCTTCTTAAAGTCAGATGGTAAAATATACTATATTTATAACAAGGGACTAACCTGGCTGTAGCCCCATAGTGCAACATGAGTGCAATGAATAGTGCACTAAAGGGGCAGTCCCCCCTTGTGCAACATAAGGCTTCGGCTGAACATACTTTTTGCCTTTTGTTTTAATCACAAAAAAAATCATACCTTTTGATATTTTGAGCTAAACGGGGGAACTGAAGCTCTTCCACGACTGGTTCTTTACGAGGTAGATGATTAGATTTCCAGTATGGGACGCCTTTCCCGATTACCCTTTGGTGTGGTTGTTTCGGTAGAAAGAGTCCATTAATGCAGGAGCGTTGTCTGTGCGTCGGGCAGCTACGGCCTTAGCAATGATACACCACCAGGCCCTCGATGGGCTCGCAAATCTCTGGGGGAATACACTACTTTCATCAGAGTAAAGGATGTTTATTATAAGATCTGATTTGGACAGAAAATCATAATTTCCACCATTTCATCAGATGCAGTGATGTCTATTTAACTTTGGTGCTGATGGTGCTCAAATTCTCATATTCTCTGGCCTTATCGCCTAAGTCAATATTTTGGCTAATGCCCAGGGCAACTTGGGTTGCTGCTTATGGTTTTCATTCTTTTGTTGCATCTGCCATTGGCAAGATCACGTACTGATGGAAGTTTCATGGTGATGAGGTGATTTTTCCTGTCCTGTGATAAATTTTGCCGGTTAGAGTACAGGTATGGGACCCGTTGTCCAGAAACCCATTATCCATAAAGCTCAGAATTACGGCAAAGCTGTCTCCCCTAGACTCCATTTTAATCAAATTCTTTACATTTTTAAAACTGATTTCCTTTTTCTGTGTAATAATAAAACAGTAGCTTGTACCTGTATCTGAAGATTTAGCACTAACAGTGGCCAATGTTCTGGTGCCTGATGGACAAGCCAAACCAATATCCAAGTCTTCTGCCAATAACGGTCAGCTCATCTCCCGCCATACTTACACACTGAATTATTGGCAAGTCTATAGGCCACCTTTAGGGTCAGAGCTAATTATTGATTATAAAGCATTAGTATTTATTTTCTATTTGTTGGAGGATCTACATGCTAGTGCCTGTCACAGTCTGGGACCCTCCTGTGGGACTGGGGGATTATGGAATGCACTGCACATGAATGCAAAAAGCAAGGTTCATTGATTCATGCAGTGCCAAATCCTTGGTGACTCCTAGTAATTTTCAGCCTGTGCCAAAAGATAAACTTTCCTATTCTTATACTCTTTTTCTGTTCTTTCTTCCTAGGAGATAAAGATGGCAGCAAGGTTACCACAGTAGTAGCGACCCCAGGCCAGGGGCCCGACCGACAGCAAGAAGTCAGCTATACGGACACCAAGGTCATTGGCAACGGATCATTTGGTGTGGTGTACCAGGCCAAACTGTGTGACACGGGTGAGCTAGTGGCTATCAAGAAGGTGCTGCAAGACAAGAGGTTTAAGGTGAGTATCTTCCTGAAGGGCTATTGGGGTAGATGGGGTAATTTGCATTATTGGATGATGATATGATTGTAACAATGGGCTGTTAGGATCATGGGTGCAGGTAATACCTAACCTTGCCCTCCAATGTATCTGGCTCCCTAATAGAGGACTGTAGATGTGCGTGCAATTGGACCTTTGTTCCCCTTGGGTTGGACTATCCATGTTACACAGTAGTGCAGGGCTCCAAAGCCCCAAGTGTTTATAGTGATTTGTGTTCCTCTTCTGTTGGTAAAAAGAAAGACTTACACTCGCACACCCTGGCCGTCCAGACTTCAGCGAATCCCAGGTGCTCGATGCTAGAGGGAATGGGCAACCTCTGAAACAACGTAGGAACAAGACACACCGGCACAGCATGGGTAAGTTCAGCAGGTTAAACCTTGCTCGTTTATTGCGGATGCAACGTTTCGGGGCGTAACCCCTTTCTCAAAGGGGTTACGCCCCGAAACGTTGCATCCGCAATAAACGAGCAAGGTTTAACCTGCTGAACTTACCCATGCTGTGCCGGTGTGTCTTGTTCCTCTTCTGTTGGTACCCTACTAACCATATCATAAGGAACCCCTGGCTGGCCTAGTCTGTAAGTAATCGTTTCATTTTGGGATCTCCTTCCTGGCAGTGATTGCTTCCCGTTGCTCCTAATATCTCCTCTATAATAGGAATGTTATATTTAAATTCCTTCTGGCATTTATGCTGACGTCTATCATCAGATATTTGCCAACCCAGAGTGCAACTGGTTGTTTCTGTTCCCACCCAGCCCTGTTCCTCAAACTCTAAAATTCAGTGTTCCTATTACCCCTCCATGAGGTTCTTTTCCACTTGCATCTAATTGTGTTCACGGGAGTTGGTGTGGGGGCGGCTGCGTTGCTGCTATTAATAGGGGTGTTGTGCAAGATGCGCTTGTTGGCATGCCTGATAGCGTTCTGTTCCCCCATCTCCCTGTTCCATTCATTCCTATGCCAGCCTCTCCATTAACCCTATCCTGCCAGCCGCCACAATTTACATAATTTAAGTGTATGTAGTCACCAAATAACTGGACCACATGGGGTTAATGTCTGGATAGGAAAAAATCTAGAAATTTATTAAGGAATTGTTGATTACTTTAATTAATTGGTTTAATTAGAAGGTTCTTTGCTTGTGCTATCCCTGTAGAGCTCCCAGCTCAGTAAGAGGCAGCACAATGCCTATTTACACTGGGATTCTGGGAATACAAGACCCCAAATATCACAGCTAAGGGGTAGCCCACTGGGTCACAGCAGGAGGACTACGGGCTACCCCCTGGAGCCACAGTCACAGGGGATATTGATAGGGCCATAGCAGCAGGGGTAACAGGTATCTCTGGGGCCACAGTAGTAGGGCTATAGATTGGGCCATTGCAGAGGTGGTAAGGGGTATTGCTGGGGACACAGTGGCAGGGGTAAGAGGTATAGCTTAGTTCATAGCAGCATGGACAAGGGTTTTACTGGGGCCACAGTGGTAAGGGGTAAATATTGGGCTATAGCACAGGGGTAAGCGGTATCACTGGGCCTCGGTTGTATTTGAAAGATCAACATTTGTTGGGGGTTGTGTGCCTGGATGTTGTAGTGCAACAGCTGTGGCAGAAAGCAGGTCCCACCCCCATTGTACACAAACATTTTTATTTGGACAATAACTGAGGGCCTTCAGGACAACGTGGGGGCAGGTCACTTTTCTCTTTCCTCAGGCTGGGCCATATAAAAAGGGTGCCCCAGAAAATGTTCCATTTCCAGCGCTTAATTTGCCATCCCTCCCTCACCCACCGTCACAACAAATGGCAAGTGCTGATGTGCCCTCTAACATACTGTTTCTCCCCTATATACAGCCTGCTAGTACCATCTGCTTAACTAGCACATAACTCTAATCACCCATGTACCTATCACCTCCTCCATATATTATGCCACCCTTGCAGTCATCACTTCCTTTATGTACTATGCCACCCATATAACCCATACAGTATGTCAGTAGTAAATGATTTTGTGTCCGTCTGGATTGGGAGGGAGACTGACCCCCAGCAGCACTCTCCAGTACCGGGAATGGGTAACTGGGAGTCTGGATTAGGAGGGAGACTTGCTGTATCATGACCTCCGCCAAACCCCCCCACACACACCCCCCAGGCCATGGAACCTCTAATCCCTGGGACTGTGTTGGGACTTGTGTATTTACTGCTCCAGGCACGGAATATTCATCCTAGTGGGACAGGCAGGTCTGTGTGTGTCTGTGATGTAGTCTGGGTATCAGGTCTCCCATTTTATTCCATAATCTCATTGGCTTTCATTCCAAGTCCCAGCATGTCCCTACAAAAATATTATGAGCTGTTTCCTGGGTGATCTGCTTTAGATCTGATTGTGGAAGAAGGATACACAGTCATGTGCTCTTAATGTTCCTGGGGGCCAGTGATGCTTATATGGTGACTCCCCAACATTACTGATTGGTTGAATATACCCCCCCCCCATTTGGTTGAATGTAGCACCCCACCCTAGTGCCTGATTTCTCTAGACCGGCCCTTCCTGTCAGTACAGACACTGTGGGGTTAACCTCAACATTAAGGAGACTATATATGTGAAAGGAGTATGATTTTTGGGTGCTCCTGTAAAATCATAGTGATGTTGAGGTTCCCATGGGACACAAATTATTGTCTAGTCTTGTGGCAACTAAGCCAAGGGTTTTCGAGGGTACCTCTATCATGGCTGGAGCCTGTCTCTGCCGACCCACCCTGCCTTGGCTATCTCTGTACTTGTTCTACCCAGTGTACTCTGTATACATTCTCTGATACATTGGGGTGTGCACTTATAATACCCCCAAGAGTGATTGTCACTTATTTGCCAAGGCCGTGAATCTTCCAAACAGCCAGGGAGGCCAATACCCCCTTTTCTCTTGTGCCCCCATTTCTCTGAGTTCAACATGAAAACAGGTGGGAGGATGTGGCTCTCCAGGGGGGCCGGTGTGTGCATCTCCTGTTGTGACCAGGAATCACATGTGCTGCTCCAGCCCCCCACCCCTTTCCCTTCTAATGCCAACCACATGCCTGGGATTAGTGCTCTGAGACTGCAGGGCACATAGATCAGTAGAGAGCGCTAACAATCTATATAGTCACACCCCTGACACAAACACACTCTAATATGAGCATTAATCCAGTGCTTACAGGGAGCATTGTACCCCTTGGTGTTGGGGGGAAGCTTTCATTTCATTCATCCCATGCTTGTCCCAAAGAATGATGAATGGGCACCATGTTCTGCTGGACTCCCAACAACACAATGTGCCGGCTATAATAACTACCTGTGCCATTCATAATTGTGTATGTTGTACTTGGATATTTAGCTTTATGAATGGGCGGTGCCGTAGTACTAACTTCATCAAGAAGGCACTGTGCCAGCTATAATGCCTTCCTATGTTCTTCATGAATGTCATACCCTAATGTTTAGCTTTATGAATGGGCATTTTATGGTCACCACAAGGCTGGAATGAAGTGGCTAAAGGCTTTATTGCCTTTCTTATTTGTAACACGTAGTTTGTGTAAATTGTGTTGGAATGGTGACAGTGTGCCAGTGTATGCCGGGTTTGCACTATTGAGACACTCGGACCTTGTGAATGGGATTGTGCAGGAGTAGCACATATTTATTGAATGCCAGATGTTGCACGCGGAGAGCCCATTTAGTGTGCCGTGTTGTGCCCAGGGCCACACAACCCTTCTATAGGCTGAAGTATAGCTCTCATGGAGTGTATCATATAACCACAAACTATAACTCCCTGCAATTTATTGTATGAAGGGGCCGAAAGCTTTCCCGCGGGGCAGCAAGTGATTGCATTTTAAGGCTTAACACCCAGAATAACCTGTCACCGGATCATAGTGGGTACCACATTCTCACAGATCCTCTCAGAAATGCCGCATGCGTGCCATAAACAGAGGGTTTGCTCTGCTCATTGATTCTGGGTGTTTTGATCACCTCGGGTTTTCATCTGAGCAGGCTGACAGTCAGAACTCTCCCCTGTGCCTGTTGGGACTGCAAGCTGTACAGCTGCATGTTCTTGTATTGAACTGTGGCGCATCAGCAAATGCAATCACTGCCCACTGCAGTAACATCTGAATCCTCACACTCACTCTTGTATGGCACAAACACTGCAGTGATACATAAATACACCCACACCCTGCAATAATGCATCTGCACCCACCTGCAGCCCTATTATCTATACTTGCACCTAAAGAAATACATGTGCACCCACCCATAGCCCTGATATCTGGCCAACTCCAGAACTGATTTCTGCACCCACACCCTACAGTAATACCAGTGCATCCACCCCCAGCCCTGATATCTCACCCACCCCCAACCCTGATTTCTGCACCCACACCCTACAGCAATACATATGCACCCACCCCCAGCCTTGATATCTCACCAACCCCCAACCCTGATTTCTGCACCCACACCCTACAGTAATGCATATGCACCCAGCCCTGATTTCTGCACCCACACCCTACAGTAATACATATGCGCCCAGCCCTGATTTCTGCACCCACACCCTACAGCAGGCATGTCCAAAGTCAGGCCCGCGAGCCAATTGTGGTCCTTTTTTCAGATTTACACCGGCCCTCAGCCTCCATCATGAAATTAATAACAATGTGGCCCCCCAACACAGTGCAATCAGGAATCAGGTAGCAGTAATATTTGGGCACATGATAAGTGAAATGATCTGTCACTTGGTCTATACTGCTGCCTGTGTGCTCTCGCATACTTTTTTAGGGCTGAAGGTGCAATAGACGTACTGACGTGCCAGTACAGGGAACTATAGACGTACGCGAGAGCGGTGCGTCACTACGTGCCGTTACATGTCTATTACTAACACCTAAAGAACACAGGCAGCAGTAAGGATGATCATTTCACTAATCATGTGCCCAAATATTACTGCTATGGCTACATGATTTCTTGTTTAATCCTATAAGTGCCAGCAGAATTTCACATTTTGGTTACGCGAAATGCCAGCCGTTTTTGAAACATTTTGTGCTCTCACTTTAAGGGGCATTTTCTGAGGGGAAACCCCCCAAGTTCATATAGTGTATATGAATTTTCATATATGACACTTTGGCTACCACAATATAAGCACCTGGTATGTGTATTATGTGCCATGAGACCCTAGAAAACCAAATATTTTACAAAAGTACACATTCTGATGAATCTAAAGCAGGTAATTACATCTTTCTACTGCAAACTACCAAACTGCAAAGCAATGCTGAACGTAACCTTTTTTATCAAATTTCTGAAAATCGTCACAAAGCTTGAATTTTACCCCATTATATGCCCCACATTTTGTAACATATCAGCATAAAACATCCTAAATATGAATGACAGGGGTCTACTGAACACTTTTGATGCCCAATATGCATAGATATACCAAACTATGTGGCGCACAGAGACCCCCAAGGGCAAAACAAAATACTGTAAGGCAGTAAAGAGTGAAGTGCAAAAAACAATAAAAAAAACCACAACAATCTATATTTTTTTTTCCAGACTAGTGTAATCGGCCATCAGAATCGCAGTTTGAATACCGTATTTTAGCTGGGCCAAAGAGGTTATAAGGACAGAAACAAGTGAACACGACATATGCAGAGCTGAAAATGCAATAAAATGGCTAAAAATTCAATACAATTGCTAAAAATGCACCAAAATGCACAAAATTGCAATATAATCACCAAAATAACATACAAAAGGTATTGCACAGTATGTTTAGCAAATACGCTATTCGCAATGGCAATAAAACATTTTTTTTCAGCCAAAAAGGAGATGCGATAAAAGAAAAAAAGCCACAATGCCATGTATGTGCGTGTGTACAATTGATAAATTGTTGTGTGTGAGTGCAGTGTGTGATTCTACGTTCTGTGAGGCACAGAGAATAAGTCCAAACAGACTCCACTTCCTAAACGCTGTGTACGTGTCCATCTCCAGGAGTGAATGATCCTGATCACAAGCTAGCTACTAGGGATGCACCAAATCCACTATTTTGGATTCAGCCGAACCCCCCAATCCTTTGTGAAAGATTCGGCCGAATACCGAACCGAATCCGAACCCTAATTTGCATATGCAAATTAGGGGTGGGAAGGGGATTTTTTTTTACTTCCTTGTTTTGGGACACAAAGTCATGCGATTTCCCTCCCCACCCTTAATTTGCATATGCAAAGTAGGATTCAGTTTGGCTGGGCAGAAGGATTCGGCCGAATCCGAATCCTGCTGAAAAAGGCCGAATCCTGGATTCGGTGCATCCCTACTAGCTCCCTCGGAATGGATGTCAGGCTGAATGGTCAGCCCCCACTAGGGTTGCCACCCGGCCGGTATTTTACTGGCCTAGCCAGTAAAACACCTGCCGGGGCCGGTATTACACCCTACAGTAATGCATATGCACCCAGCTCTGATTTCTGCACCCACACCCTACAGTAATACATATGCACCCAGCCCTGATATCTGCACCCACACCCTACAGTAATACATATACACCCACCCCCAGCCCTGATATCTGCACCCACACCCTACAGTAATACATATGCACCTACCCCCAGCCCTGATATCTGCACCCACACCCTACAGTAATACATATGCACCCATCCCCAGCCCTGATATCTGCACCCACACCATACAGTAATACATATGCACCCATACCCTCCTACAGTAATACATATGCACCCATCCCCAGCCCTGATATCTGCCCCCACACCCTACAGTAATACATATGCACCCACCCTAGCCCTATCTGCACCCACACCCTACAGTAATACATATGCACCACCCCAGCCCTGATATCTGCACCCACACCCTACAGTAATACATATACACCCACCCCAGCCCTATCTGCACCCACACCCTACAGTAATACATATGCACCCACCCCAGCACTGATATCTGCACCCACACCCTACAGTAATACATATACACCCATCCCCAACCCTGATATCTGCACCCACACCCTACAGTAATACATATGCACCCACCCCCAGCCCTGATATCTGCACCCACACCCTACAGTAATAAATATGCACCCATCCCCAGCCCTGATATCTGCACCCACACCCTACAGTAATGCATATGCACCCACACCCTACAGTAATACATATGCACCCATCCCCAGCCCTGATATCTGCACCCACACCCTACAGTAATACATATGCACCCACACCCTATAGTAATACATATGCACCCATCCCCAGCCCTATCTGCACCCACACCATACAGTAATACATATGCACCCATCCCCAGCCCTGATATCTGCACCCACACCCTACAGTAATACATATACACCCACTCCAGCCCTATCTGCACCCACCTCTGATATCTGCACCCACACCCTACAGTAATACATATACACCCACTCCAGCCCTATCTGCACCCACACCCTACAGTAATACATATGCACCCACCCCAGCCCTGATATCTGCACCCACACCCTACAGTAATACATATGCACCCACCCCCAGTCCTGAATGGGGCAGGTGTGTTTTCTTTTACTATCTCTTTAAGTGCCAGGTTTGGGTGTTGGGTTCCATATCTAAAGTTAGCTAATATACATGGTTACCCGGCAACTGGTGCCCCGCCTTCTTGTGTGACTGCCCTCAGTTCATCCTGCTTCTGCCTCAGCCCCTCCTCCTGGGTTCCACTCTAATTCCCATGGAAATAATTATTGGTGTGCAGGGATTAACCCTCTATGTGCTTGACTGGTGTGTGTGTGTGTGTGTGTGTGTGTGTGTGTGTGTACATTAACCCTCTCTGTGCCAGGCTGGTTGGCAGGCATTAACCCTCTCTGTGCTTGGCTGGTGTCTGTAGATTAACTCTGACCAGTGTGTGGGATAAGCCCCGGTTAGAATGGAACCATAGTCACCACAGAAACTCCACTCAGATTGTTCCCTAGTTTGCCTGGTGTGGGCATAAGGGTGATTGCTAGTGACCCCTTAAAATCAGGGACATTTTTACCACATTTCCTTTTAGTGAGGGGATTGAAACATGCAGTTCTACATGGCTGACCCCACATGAACCCAGTAACCAGTTTGTGTGAGGGAAATTTGGGGGCTGGTACTATGGTGGGAGTGTGGGTTACAGCATGAGGCAGCCCACTGTCGTTCCTCTATTGTATCCAGAGAGATGCCATGAAACTATGGCAACATAGGTATTCCCTGTACTAAGCACTCCTATCCTGTACTCCTATTCTGTACTGAGAGAGAGAGAGAGAATGTAATACAAGGCATTGCTCGGATCATGAGTGGTGGAGGCTGGAAGCAATCAAGAAACAGTAACCTTTACAAGAAGGTCAATTCTATGGATCGGTGCTGAAAGTAGAAAATGTCCCGGCCGTCACTGCTGTAAAAGCTGTGGTTGCTATTAGTACCACTCTAGTAAAGAGGTGGATCACCTTCCAGTTAACATTTAGTATGTTATAGAATGGCAACTTTTTAATTGGTCTTCATAATTTTTTTTAATATAGTTTTTGAATTATTCCAGCTTTCAAATAGGAATCACTGACCCCATCTAAAAAAACAAATGCTCTGTAAGGCTACACATGTAATTGTCATTGCTACTTTTTAGTACTCCTCTTTCTATCCTGGCCTTCTCCAATTCATATTCCAGTCTCTTATTCAAATCAATGCATTGTTGCTATGGTTATTTGGACCCTAGCAACCAGATTGCTGAAATTGCAAACTGGAGAGCTGCTGAATAAAAAGCTAAATAACTCAAAAACCACAAATAAAATCCCTGTGTGTCAGGGATTTTAAGGGACCTTCTACTGAGCCACTGCAGTTAGTGAGCACCCTGCTTAGATTTTCCCTGCACTGACCTCTGGCCGGGGTGGGTTACCTTTATAGTGTTTCCAGCTGGATGGTACCTCGACTTCCTACAACAGGGGCCCTTCCCAGACAATAATAAATGCGAAACCCAAACAATTGTCTGCTCTCATGGATTCTCCTTGTGCTTCTGTTGCAGAATCGAGAACTGCAGATCATGAGAAAGTTGGATCACTGCAACATTGTGCGTCTGCGCTACTTCTTCTACTCCAGTGGGGAAAAGGTGAGTCGCCTCCTAGTGGTTTCTCAGTGCATTACAGTCTGCATTAACCCTTTGTAAGCTACTGTAGGCCAGAAAAGCACTGCTGCTGTGGCATTTGCTGACATAATAAGGGGCTAAATTCGTGCCTAGCTCTGCCCTTTCACTGGTTACCTGGGTACCCTTGGAACTGTAGCTGTAGCCATTCAGTGTTTAACAGGGTTACCCCAATGTTTCTATATATCTGTAACCTTGTTATGAAATAAGGGGAAATCGATGAAAGAACAGGGCTGCCCGACACTCAAAACGGATCCACAGGACCAGAGAAGTTTTAAGTTAAAAAATATATATCTTTATTTTACAAAGTTAAAAATGTATACTTGTACGCCTTTCGTACCCCCCCGGGCACTTAATCATGGGCCATGATTTAGTGCCCAGGGCGGTATGAAACGCGTAGGGCAGATGAAGATGCAAGTATACATTTTTAACTTTGTAAAATAAAGATATATATTTTTTAACTTCTCTGGTCCTGTGCATCCGTTTTGAGTGCCGGGCAGCCCTGTTCTTTCATAGATTTTTCTGGCGTGCCACTCCCTAAAGCTGGGGGGCTGGGGCTGGTGCACCTGGACCATATCTACTACTCTGTAAGATATTAACAATATATTCTGGGGCACCTTGTCTCTCTAAACATTGGAATATGAAATAAGGGGCCCAGCCTGAAGGCCAGTTAGGGGGAGTACCATTGGAACTATAGCATGGTGACTGTTACATCAATGTTGTTATAGATCTGTAGCCTTGTTATGAGCTAAGGGGACCCAGCCAGAAGGCCAGTTAGGGCGAGATTTGGGGTGAGTGCTTATTTGTGCCCTGGGTACCCCTAGAACTGTAGCATGGTGACTGTTACCCCAATGTTTCTATATATCTGTAACCTTGTCATGAGCTAAGGGGGCCCAGCCTGAAGGCTAGTTAGGGTTAGTTCACATGAGGAGATTCGGGGAGATTTTGTCGCCTGTCGACTAATCGCCTCTTCTTCTAGACGACAATCTCCCCGAACTGCCTCCGCGTGTCTTCCCATCCGCTATAATGAAAAGTCGCATGCGCTAAAGCACACACAGCGATGCTTTTGGTTCCACAGAATAAAACTAGGCTACATTAATAAATATCTAGACCAGTGACCCCCAACCAGTGGCTCTGGTACAACATGTTGCTCCCAGTGGCCTCAAAGCAGCTGCTTATTGTTGAATTCTTGGTTTAGAGACAATTTTTGGTTGCAAAGATAACCAGTTGTACTGCCAAACAGAACCTTTTGGAGCTGCCAGTCCACGTAGGGGCTACCAGTTAGCCAATTTCATCCATTATTTTGCACCCCCAGGGACTTTTTCATGCTTGTGTTGCTTCCCAATTCTTTTTACATTTGAATGTGGCTCACGGTTAAAAAAAAAAGGTTGGGGACCCCTGATCTAGACATACAGCAAATAGGCATAAGGAACACTGCACAGCCTCTTGTTTCATTGAACTGGGAGAGTGCTGGCTCAGTGCCCCCCGCACCCTGGGGTGGGCTGTGTCCTTATACACAAGTTGGGTGACTGGTAGCTGGCTATGATGGGGCACCCTGTGTATCACTCAGGTACTGGTTCAAGAGTAGCACCATGATTACTTGAGGTTGGTCACTGCCTTAGTGTATCACAGGGTGTCTGTACCGCTGCCTTGTAATTGTTTGGGGAACAGATCATCTATCCCAGTAGTGTCTCTGGGATAGACTGATTCCTGGGAGAACTAGCTTTTCCCCTGTAGTGCACTGCAGGCTTGTCATCGTGTGTCCCCAGGAAGTGAGTCATCACTCCAGTCTTGGCTACTCTCTGAGGTGGGGGTGATAGTCTGAGTTAATTATAGCTACAGACTAAGCTCCAAGTTATGCATCTGTCTGACAAGCACATCTCATACGATCTTTAAATATCTTCTGGAGTTGTCATCTGGGCGATTTTGCTTTCATAATCTGGGGGCCGGAAATGTCAGATGGCACAGTGTCCCCTCAGCCGAACATATGGAGGATGTCGAGAGCCCTTACACACATATATATATATATATATATATATATATATATATATATATATATATATATATATATATATATATATATATATATATATATATATATATATATATATAACTCAAAATGCTTGTGACTATAGCTGCTTACAGATCATCTTCAGGGCACAGGGGTTGGTCCCCGCAAGGCCTGGCACAACAGAACCTTGATCCTTCTGCCCTGTCTGTGCCACTGCTCTATCCCCTGGGCTGGGCTCTGGCCATGTGAGATGCTGCAGTGATTTGTTCAAATATCGATCTGCTGTAAGTGCACAGTTACGCAAAGCCATGGGAATCAATACTCCTTGGTTTAAAGGCACTGAGAGGCTCTCTGATTGGGCAGCTTTCATAGGGACACTGAGCATTAGCCAAGACTCTTAGTAACAGAGTGTGCAGTAGTCATGTAGGCTACGTGTGCATATATGTGCGTCTATGTGCATGCATGTATGTATGTGTGTATGTATATGCAGATCGGGTGTCTGTCCTGACATGACTGCTGGCAAAGACGTACCCTCTTGTTACTAGTGCTGTGTTTCCATGTTGCAGTTGTTCAGCTCCTGTGACATTGCTGAAATGATAATGCATGAGAAACTCCCTGCAGGCTGATTGTGCCAGGCTGGCAGCTCCTTTATCTCATAAGCTGGCAGAATCATCCGTCTTTGTTTGTAAGGGCAGTTCAGCATTTCTTTGGGTTTGATACTTTGGGAAACACAAAATCCTGAGTAATTCCTTCCCATGTAATGGTGATTGTAACCAAATCTCAGCCTGTGCCAGTTGGGTGGTTTCTCGAATGTTGCTTCGTGGGATATTAAAGGTCAACATGAAAGCTCTTTGTAGTCACTGAGCTGGCACGGTGCCTGCCAACACTGCATTACATAGCAAGATGCACTGAGGTTGGGGCAGCTGGCCTGGCACAAGGAAAACTAGTATAAAAAGCTGCTACAGAGTATGAGATATGAGGGAGTGGGAATAACTGCTGCTGCGCCTAACATATGTCTTGGGCTGGGGCCACACTGGGGCAGAAAACCACTA
Organism: Xenopus laevis; assembly: GCF_017654675.1. Taxonomy (NCBI): domain Eukaryota; kingdom Metazoa; phylum Chordata; class Amphibia; order Anura; family Pipidae; genus Xenopus; species Xenopus laevis. Next base: position 28,937,062 of record NC_054374.1, on the reverse strand, counting down.
GCCGAAATCCAGCAGTAGCCAACTCTCTCTTCATCATTGAATCAGTGGATTACCGCTCAAAATGCAGAGACTTATGGTTCTTTGCCAAAACCCTCTGCCCAGTCTGTTTGCTCCGAGCCGATTCAGTACATGAGAGGACACTGCTGCCCACGGTAAGGTGGAGATCAGCCTGCAGATTTTGATGGTTTTCTGCCCCCCATACATGGGCCGATAAAAGCTACCAACAGTCTGAGTGAGTCGGCAGCTTATTGGCTTGTGTGGGGGCTTCCCCAATCAATATCTGGCAGAAAGTCAGGCAGATGTCGATTGGGCAGGGTAAAAAATCCCATTGGATCTATTCGTTGATGCGGTCTTGTGATCCGATCGTTGAGCCCTAGGGCCCACGATCAGATCAACCAGATATCGCCCACCTCAATGTGGGCATATCGGGGGAGATCCGCTCGTTTGGTGACATCACCAAACTAGCGGATCTTTCTGTGTATTATAGAAAGAAATTGAACCGGCACTACAGACTCCATGCAAGCGGGACAAGCCCTGCAAGTCCCGCTTGCATGGAGTCTGTAGTGCCGGTTCAATTTCTTTCTATTATTCACAATTGTGGTTGCCAACCTCTGTGACTGTGCACCGGACTTATTTGGGACAGAGAGACCAGGGTGTGCTGGTGGGTTCTTGTGGGTCAGACCAATTGTTCTCTCTGTGTATTGCCACCTTTAGACTTGTGGTTCAGCTCATGCTTTTGGAGCAGTATAATTGTCAGGTTGCTTCTGAATTACTCAGCACTCTGTTTCTTTGTATTCTGTGGCTCTGTGCCCATTAATCATGGTACTGATCAGGGAGGGAGATATTTTCCCTCTCTGGCACAGTCTGCACTCTCTGTTGCCTGTCCCACTGTGGCACCATAAATAATAAATCAGCATTGGCTTCCCTGCCCTCCAAGCACAGCCCAAGCTAAGTATCTTCACTCTTACAAGGCATTTAGCCCCTCGGAACCAACTGCTGCCCATCCAGATATTTGTCCCTGTCCTTGTCCCCATTACCAGAAATTTACCCACCACATTCTCTGCCCATTAGACCCCAGGCCCCTCACAAGCAAAACCATGATTCTGCCTGAGATCTACCACTGCCCCTTCCACAGCGTACCCACGTGTATGCACTGATCATTGCACTCTCATACTGTACTGTCTGAGGGAATTCATGTGGCAGTTGCCTCCCATATCTTTAAATACATATACACCCCATACAGTACTGAATGGCCGGCAGCTGCTGCCTTGGGGAGACAGTGGGGCTTCTAATTTCTTATGAAGGATTCCTAGTTGGATTCAGAATGGAGGCTGTAGCTGTTGGGGGGGTGTCCTGGGGATGCCTGTGAGCTGTACAGAGGGGGGCCATACAGAGGCGGACAGTACAGCCATTTGCCCTGAGTGACTCAGCTGGCGAGGGATTTGGCCCTTCTGCAGACGCACATTCCTGGCATATCTGAGTCAGCTCAAAGGGATGCCATTCATAGTTGTCCTTTAGTACACATGGCCGCCCCCTCCTGTCCCATAGTACAGACAGTTGAGCCTGTGCCGGAATGTCACCCTGCTGCATGTGCCAGGAGCAGCAACGTGTGCCAGTGTGCATGGGGGTTGCTCTGTATCCCCAACAGTCAGTGGCAGTTAGTGGTGCCAGTGACAGATTTCCTGCCATTCGCTTAAAGGGACTTTGTGCTGTTTTAGGTAACAATAGGTGCTTTGTGTGGCATCTCACGCGGGTGCTCCCGTGGCTGGAAGTCGCACACATTGCTTTGTCGGTAACCATTCCCTCAATCTGCCTGATATTTTGGCCACTGGAAGGCGCTGTGTCATTAGAATGTTAATGCTACTTATAAATAGGATAGGTTTCCCTTTAATCTCACAATCTTGTTGGTGTGGAACCAAGATGTTGCTCAGTTACTGGTGTGTTTGGGCTCGTTGTCTTGTTTAAACCCCCATTTCAAGGACATTTCCTCTTGGGCATAAGACAACATGACCTCTTCAAGTATTTGGATTGAAACTGATCCATGATCCCTGCTATGGGATAAATAGGCCCAACACCACAGTATGAGAAACATCCCCATATCATGATACTTGTGCCACCGGCTTCACTCTGTACTGGGGCTTGAATTTAGTGTTTGGGGGGCGTCTGGCAAACTGTCTCTGGCCCCTACACCCAAAAAGAACAATCTTGCTGTCATCAGTCCATAAAATGTTGCAGCAGTGTAAGCTCTTCAGCCCACGTCTTTTTCTCAACAATTAGACTTTGCTATGGGCTTCTTGCCAAGATTGCTTAGATTGGCTTCACATAGGCACCTTCTAATTGTAACAGTATCACAGGTAACTTTACTCCTCCTTTCATCTTCCTGGAGCTGATCATTGGCTGAGTCTTTACCATTTTGGCTATTCTTCTATCCATTCCAATAGTCCTTTTCTTCCATGGCTTTTAGGTTTTGGTGCTATTTGAAAGCATTTGAGATCATTTTAGTTGAGCAGCCTCTCATTTTCTGCACATGTTTCTATGTTTTCCCCTCTTCAATCAACTTTTGAATCAGTCGGTTCTTCTTCTGAACAATGTGTGGAGGGAGCCATTTGAGTGAGAGTTTCAGAGAGAAATGCACTATAACTAGCAGCATAAAGTTTGCTCCTTCCTTAGATCAGTGCCCCAGTTTTTTCCCAGAATGAATGAACTCACTTGAATTGAACACTCACACTGCTACTATTTGGAGCAATGAATCATTCAGTGACACAGAATGAGCAGCATGGCATGACTATTGGATCTGTTGGGTTTCTATGACTCTTAATAATGACTCTTAATATACCTACTCAGGCCCGGATTTGTGGCAAGGCCACAAAGGCCTGGGCCTAAAGCTGGCCATAGACGCAAAGATCTGATCGTACGAATCGAGGATTTGTACGATTTTCTGACCGTGTGTGGAGAGTCCCGACATTTTTCGTCCGCCAGAGATCGGTCGTTTGGTTGATCGGACAGGTTAGAAAATTTCTGTCGGCTGCTGATAATATCTCTGCGTGTATTGCCGATCGTACGATTTTCAGTGGGAGACTGTCACTAGCTTTGGTTGGACATAGATATCTTACGATTGCTGTCAGGGGCAGAACATTGCTAATCTGTTCTTTAACTAATCTGACTGGTAAGACTTTGATCTGAATGGTTAGTGGCGGGTCGGGAGATGGGAAAGTCCGATCGTACGATGATTCGTACGATCGGATCTTTGCATCTATGGCCAGCTTTAGTCGGCATTATTTTAGGGGCGGCCTGCCGCAACTGGGTGCTCCGGTACTTAAGAGCATGCTCGTGTCCGCACAGGGATTTTGAGTCTTAAGGCCGTGCACCTATTGGTAAATTATTTTCCATATAGAAATATAATTTCAATCAAAAACAGTGATTGATCAGGTTAGTGATGTTGGACTGCTATTATTCTGAACACAACTGTACCCATGAGAGTCCCCATTACTCAGAGCCTGTCTTTTTTTCTTTCAGAAGGATGAAGTGTACCTGAACTTGGTGCTGGACTACGTCCCCGAAACTGTGTACAGAGTGGCCAGACATTACAGCCGGGCCAAGCAGGCGCTCCCCATGATCTATGTCAAGGTAAGTACCCCCAGCAAGCTGCATAACCGTTGTGTGGGAGATTTATTCACAGTCAAATAGAGGTAAGTGGGCAGGCTGTGTTGTATATAGGGGTCATTTGATGAGCAGATGTTGCGCAAGTCTGTGTGTTCGTGTTGTGTGTATCCACTTGTAGCACCAAGCTCACACAGCCTGCACTCTCTGTACACTGACACCATCTCTTTTCATCTGCAGTTGTACATGTATCAGCTGTTCCGCAGTTTAGCCTACATCCATTCCTTTGGGATCTGCCACCGGGATATCAAACCACAGAATCTACTGCTGGACCCTGAAACTGCTGTACTCAAGCTATGCGACTTTGGCAGGTAAGTGCTGTCCCTTCATTTTGGTGCCAGCCCCAGGCATTGCCGGATACATATGTTTATCCATCTCTGCCGGTACCATTTGCCATACTTGCACTGCTTGGGTATTATAATGTTAATCCATCTATCCCTGCCAGTATCTGGGGCCCTATTTGCATGGATTGGGTATCATGTAATGTTGATCGTCTCTCTGGCAGTACCGGGGACCCTCGTGGCATTTTAAAATGTCTGTCTGCAATGTGCTGAACAAGCCGCATCCTCATGATCTATAACATGCAATGCTGAAAATGATAGATACTGGACTGACACGTCTGCTTGTAAATTCCCCAGCTAATTGTGTTTGGGGGATAATGAGATCACTTCCCCGTGTGTACAGATCATTGGCCCAGAGTAGGCGGACTGTGCTGTGTTTATGTGCATAAGCCCCATTGTCATTAACCTTTGAATGCAGCTGTTTAATCACTGTTTCTCTGTGGCCTTACCTGCTCCCTGTGCAACAGATTTGCTGTTTATAGGAAGGTAAAACCATGAGATATTAGTTCAGTTTCCCAGTATATGGGAATTAATGATGCACCGAATCCACTAATTTGGATTTGGCCTAACCCCCGAATCATTTCCGAAAGATTCCCTGCCCCTAATTTGCATGTGCAAATTCGAATTCGATTCTGCCGAATTTCGAATCCTGCTGAAAAAGGCCGAATCCTGGATTCGGTGCATCCCTAATGGGAATGTAATGTATTCTTGCTAAATGTTATTTGCTTATTGGTGTATGGAGTGGCCACACTGTATATAGTGTTCAGCTCTCTCACTCCTGACTAAGCAGACGCTGCCCTTGCTTTTTTATAAGTGTTAACTCCTTGTTAACTCCAGAGTCTGTACATACTGTTGTTTCATTCCAACTGGTATGTCTTGTGTCTCTTTCAGTGCCAAGCAGCTGGTCCGCGGAGAGCCCAATGTGTCGTACATCTGCTCCCGCTACTACAGGGCCCCGGAGTTGATCTTTGGAGCCACAGATTACACCTCCAGTATTGGTACATTCAGTCCGTTCCTCTTTTGTTGCTTATAAATGTTTCAATGTATTATTGGATTCTGCATGGTGCCACTAGGGAAGGGTGCAGCAAAAACTAGCAAGAGACAAACAGTTTGGAAAATGACATTGCAGCAAAGATTTCCGATATTAACATAGACCTGTCCTGTAAATCATAGCAACCCTCGGAAACTGTGCATTGTTGTGCTTTATTATACTGTTTCTATTTACCAATCCCCCCCCCCCCCCCCACTGGTTTCCATTCATTGCCTAATATTTGCTCTCTCCCCCAGACGTGTGGTCAGCAGGCTGCGTATTGGCTGAGCTACTGCTGGGTCAGCCCATCTTCCCTGGGGACAGTGGTGTGGATCAGCTGGTTGAGATAATCAAGGTAAGGAAGGAGTTTGGCAACTGCTTTTGCTGTGCATGATAAGCCCCTGCTTTTTGGAAGTTTGTATAAGGCTCAAAGACTGCTTTTGTCCAGGCCTTTAATTGTTTTGACAAGTAAGTGATCTCAACAAATAGCCGTCAGACTGTGTAGATAATACATAACATTCTAAACAATCCCATTGTATACTACAGAGCTTACCTGCTATAAGCGGTTTGCCCTGTTTCTCCTTTTCCAGCTTTGAGTGGCTGCCCCCATGGCTACACAGTAGCTTGTTTAAATAAACTATAGTAGTACTTATCTGTTATTTACGGTACTGTGTATCCTGTGCTTGAATGGCTGCCCCCATGGATACACAGCAGCTTGTTTATATAAACTATATTAGTACTTATCTGTTATCTACTGTGGGTTCTGTGCTTGAATGGCTGCCTCCATGGCTACACAGCAGCTTGTTTATATAAACTATAGTAGTACTTATCTGTTATCTACTGTGTATCCTGTGCTTGAATGGCTGCCTCCATGGCTACACAGCAGCTTGTTTCTATAAACAATATTCATGCTTATCTGTATCTACTGTGTACTGTGCTTGAATGGCTGCCCCATGGCTAAACAGCAGCTTGTTTATATAAACTATAGTAGTACTTTTCTGTTATCTACTGTGTGTCCTGGCGCTATTTTTTAATTCTTCATTTTTCTTATATATTCTAATAAGGCTTTAAACAATACAACACAAGTTTCAGTTGGCAACAAGGTTACATATGAAGAGTTTGCGGGCGATATTTTGTACCGTTGGGGAGGGGGTGCGGGCCCTTGAGATGAGGTTTCCTGATGGGCCCCAGGCACCTAAGTCCAACACTGCCAGGGTGTCTGAATGCACAGAACTGTTGTTCTTATGAATTATTATAAATGCCATGGGCAAGGTAAGCTGTGTGGCAGCCCCCACCCATATGCATAAATACATAGCATACTGCTGTTCACTGGCTGTTGTACACCTCTTAGGAATATCCTCATTGCCCTGCAAAAGCCTTGTGTCTCTCACTTGATGGGACGGGTAGGGGTCTGGTTTGTACCTGCCCTTCAGCACCCTGTCATTCAGGAAACCAGGGAGATTTGCACATTCCACAACAAGCTGTGTCCTGCACAGGGAAATCTGAGACATCCCATAACCTGCTGTTGATATCACCCATCTATGGCCCTAGGCCTGACAGCATGCAAGAAGGTATATGTACATGTCAGAAGGGAATGACATCACAATTACATGTAGCAATAGGCGGGGATTCCCAACTATTTCCTCCCATTGTATGTGTACTGGTGCCGTCTGGGTCTACAAAAATATCAAAACACCATATTGCTTAGTACAGGGGAATACCTATGCTGCCATAGTTTATGGGATCTCTGTACAGGCTATGAGCAAACTTAGGGGCTGTTCCTGCTGAATTGTGCTTAGTACAGGGGAATATCTATGCTGCTATAGTTTTATGGGATCTCTCTGTACAGAGCTGTTCCTGCTGAATTGTGCTTAGTACAAGGAATACCTATGCTGCCATAGTTTTCTGGTATCTCTCTGTACAGACTATGAGTAAACTTAGAGGCTGTTCCTGCTGAATTGTGCTTAGTACAGGGGAATACCTTATGCCGCCATAATTGCTGAATGCTACTTTGTTTCAGGAGCAGCAGTGCAGATACTGCTTTTACTGGTCCTGTGTCGCACTGTGTTCCTTCTGTCTCACTAGGCCCACCCCAGGCCTCGCACTATTGCCCATAACCCACTTATTTCCAAGTCACTGACTGTTACTTGTGTCACAATGTCGCCTTCCTTCAAGGCCGGAGGTACAAAGAAATCTTTACTCTGTTTTTTCTTCTGCTTTCTAATATATCATGTTTGTGCCACACTGTTGGCTCTATATTTGTCTTTCATTGATGCCCTTCAGCTTGTCGGCCAGGGGTATGGGGTGCAATGCAAGCCAGTGGCAGTGACATAAATCTTGGGAAATGGGCAACAGTGAAACATTCCCACCATTCCCACCTCGTGAGTTACACATCACCAGCTGAACTGGCACAGGTGGGGGTTTACTTCTTTATATCAAGGCAATTGGGTGGGAGCTTCCACTACTGCTCCTACAATAGTGACAGGTATGGCACATCCATCATTTTACATGTAAAAATCCTTTATTAGTCTCACGTGGCTTTTGATCTGGGACAAGCAACATGTCAGGCCCAAACGCAGCCTTTCCTACAGCACAAAGCTTGGACAGACCAAAAGCCATGTGAGCCAAAGCTGTGTGCTTGGTATAGAGCATCAAGGTACTGAGGGGAAGAATTTGTAGCTATCTACATAGAGAAAGCTGCCCTTCTGGGGTCAATAGGAGACACACGGGTACTGGGGCCTCTGTGTATACACACAATGCTACCTGGTTGCACTTCTCACCTTTTCCTTGCTGCTTTCAGGTCCTGGGTACCCCGACTCGAGAGCAGATCCGAGAAATGAACCCCAACTACACTGAATTCAAGTTCCCACAGATTAAGGCGCATCCTTGGACTAAGGTGAGTCCCATGGCCCTTTGGCCTGCACATGCATGGTCCCCAGCTCATCCAAACTCCATGACAGCTGCAGGGTTTGCAGTAAGGCTGCTTGCTCTTGTGCAGTGCCCATAGGTTCCGCATTAGTGGCCAGATACGATGAATGTCCTTTGAGTAGCTTGTTGTGTGGAGCTATGAATAGAGGTGTGAGACGTATGAATAGTGGGTGCCACCTGCTGGCCCCTATCCACTATTTTTTTTTGGATGGTGTTTCCTGCCAATCCAGAAATACAGACGTGTAGAAAGGCATTGCACTTGGTACTGTACTGTGAGTTTCCATTTACTGACTGATGGAGTCGACCAGTCAACTGCATTAAACGGGGTTGTTCAGCTTTAAAATAACTTAGTATGATGTAGACAATGAAACAATTTGTAATGGAGATATGAATAGGAGAGGCCTGAATAGATAGATAAGGAATAAAAAGTAGTGATAACAATACATTTTGTAGCCTTACAGAGCAATTGTTTTTAAGATGGGGTGAGTTTGAAAGCTGCAAAGAGTCCAAAGAAGAAGGCAAATAATTAAAAAAAAGAAAAAATGAAGACCAATGGAAAGTAGCCTTTCTATAACATACTTAAGTTATCTTAAAGGTGAACCACCCCTTTAAGACTAGGGAGAATATTTTAGTATTGCTATTAACCTTTAGTGCGGCCCGTACTCCATGAATATGGGTGGATAGTACTGGCGCCCATAGAGGAAAGCGGGTATATAATTGCTGTTGGGGTAAGACTTTGATCACAAGAAGAGTGAGTATATTATGGCTGTTGGACTAGGACTGAGTCCCATAGAGGAAAGAGAATATATTATGGCTGTTGGGGTAAGACTGGGGCTGATAGAGGAATGGGAATATATTATGACTGTTTGGGGGGTAAGACTGGGACTGAACTAGGGAAGAGAGTGAGTATATTATGGCTGTTGGGGCTGAATATTGAGGTGTATATTTGTGCATTTACTTGTGCCTGGAATCTCAGTATATTAAGTGGCCATGGCAGGAGATTCTGCAGGTCTCTCAGCAGTGCTGCCCCCAAGCCATACAGACCTGGAACTAATGTGTTGGTAGGGGGTCTGGAAGGCAGTAGGACAAAGCTCTTCATGCTAATTACCCAATAAAACCCGCAGGGACAAGCCACAAGGCAAATGCTTTTACTCTATCTGATCCAGTGAGCTGCCTCTGCAAGCTGCATAGTCCTCTGGGCCCAAATAAGAGCACTTTATGGCTTATTATTGCTGGGCATTTATGTGTGTACAATAATGGGACACATTTGGGTGATTGTAGAACTGCAAATACAGTAAAGGGTTGGGTTGGCACTCTCCCCACGGCCGGCAGTTCTGTAGAGTTTTGCTGTTGCTGCATCAGTATTTGGCCAGAACGTGTGTGAGTGATTGGTTGCAGGCCCCTCTCAGTACAGTATGATTGACCGACCCCTGGGACCTCTAATTCAAACGGTCAGTGGGGATTGATGGTGAAATTGTTCTGACGTTAGCCAGCAGGGGGCACTGTTACAGGGGCAGGTGCTGTCAGTCTCCATCCCATCTCCTCCACCCCTGATCAGAAATATGATCCCAGCACTCAGTCAGATTTGTTTTTTTTTTTTTTTTATCTTAAAAGGGCTGTGTGTTTTTGCAGGTGTTCAGAGCGCGCACCCCTCCCGAGGCCATCGCTCTGTGCAGCCGGCTACTGGAATACACGCCAACTGCCCGCTTCACCCCACTGGATGCCTGTGCCCACTCCTTCTTCGATGAACTACGGGACCCCAATCTGAAACTTCCCAATGGACGCGAATTTCCTGCTCTCTTCAACTTTACTACTCAAGGTAGTTCCGGCCAATTGTATGCAAAATATATATATATATATGTATATGTATATACATATACATATACATATACATATACATATACATATATATATATATATATATATATATATATATATATATATATATATATATATATATATATATACAGATACTTTATAAAAGTACCATGATTATGATTCTCTCATTAACCCCCCATGATCTCTGAGACTGATGCAGGTTCTCTTTCTCTGCTTCGCCACAGAGCTGTCAAGCAATCCTTCTCTCTCCTCTATTCTCATCCCAACCCATGCTCGGAACCAGGCCTCTGTGTCCACGCCGGCAACTGCAACATCGACATCAGGTGAGTGACACTCGCTGATCCAATACATAAGATGTGTGAGGCTTGTTATTGAATCATTTCTGGGAGGTCCCTGCATTGACTTATGACTCGGTGAATGTACACCATACTCAGTATAGAGCCAAACCAATGATTTATGCTTAAGAATATGATGCTTAGATGCCTTTAATGAAATGCTCATACTGTTAGACTTTGCAGCTGCTGCCTGACAATGTGCACCCCAGCCAAATGTATTGTCCTAAATCAATATCATTTTGCTGGGGTCTTACTGCCCCCTTTTTTGCTTGTGCCCCCCTCAACAGCTACACAGGCCGCAGAGATCCCCTTTGTTTCCTATGGGGATGTTTGCACTGCACAGTTTCATACCTATCTAAGTTATTCTCCCAGATTTAAAGGGGTGGTTCACAGTTAAGTTAACTTCTAGTATGTTATAGAATGGGCAATTTGTCTTCATTATTTGTTTTTATAGTTTTTAAATGATTTGCCTTCTTCTGACTCTTTCCAGCTCTCAAATGGGGTTCAGTGACCCAATCTAAAAATAAATGTTCTGTAAGGCTACGGATTTATTGTTATTGCTACTTTTTAGTACTCCTCATTCTATTCAGGCCTCTCCTATTCATATTTCAATGTCTTACAAATCAATGCATGGTTGCTAGGGTAATTTGGACCCTAGCAACAAGATTGCTGATATTGGAAACTGCAGAGCTGCTGAATAAAAAGCTAAATACCTCAAACACCACAAATAATAAAAAATGAAAACCAATTGCAAATGGTCTCAGAATATCTCTCTCTACATCATACTAAAAGTTAACTCAAAGGTGAACAACCCCTTTTTAAGTTTTTTGCCAGTCTGTAGTTCCTCCGTCCCCCCCCTATAAATAGCAGGAGCGTCTGTAGTATTACACAAAGTGACTGTCCATCTTTATCCCTTCCAGATTCAAACACTGGGGAGCGCGGGTCAACCAACAACGCAGCCTCGGCATCGGCCTCCAATTCCTCCTGAGCCAACAAGCATGCGCCGCTCACGGGAAAATGGGCAAAAAGTAGCAAGGGGGTTGGGAAACCGAGAGAGGGGGCCACTCACCCTGTCCCTGGAACTCCTATCTCAAAACACTGGCCACATCTATCAAGGATAAAGCTGAATATATATATACATAAAGAAACTGTAAAGGAAGCACCACCTTCTGTTCATTTTTAGTGGTTCAGTTTTTTTTTATTATTATTTAACCTTGTAAAATATCTATAAATACAGATTTTTTTTTTTTTAATTTTTTCTGTAAATCTCACTCCGATGGAGTTTTCCTTGCGAGAGCTGAAAGGTGAAGTGTTTTTTTGCCTCTCTTCTCTCCCTTGGATTGGTTACCTTCTCCTACGCTGGTGAGCCCCCTTCCCGGCCATGGAAGGGTTCATGAATGGCCCACTGCCGTGCTCTCAGCTCCTTCTGGACCCCCTGTCTGCTTTTTTCCTAAGGATTCTGCGGTAATCATCGGGGTTGGTGGTAGTCAGGGACGGGTTGACTGTTTGAGGTTCCATCAGTTTGCAGCAGCCTGCTCAAGGGCCTCCACACCAGTTTGATTCTCAGAGTGCCTTATTGCTTTACGTGCACAGATTGGAAGTCTGTACAGCCCTCATCATGGCGTGCACAACCTGTGTCGTTTCCCCTTTAACCCCTCGGCTCAGAGGTGCGTGCGCAGCCCCCGTACTGACAGCAGCGTTTGGTGCCTCACACCATTTAGTTTCCCCTGTGGTCGGGGAACGGAGAACGATACATTTCATTGGCTTTTCCAGTCCGTTGTTAATGCTTGTTTTTGCCAAATCAGGGGTACAATCATGAGAGATAGAAGTCGTTCCACCTTTAACCCAACTCGCGTGTAGAGAAGCAGGAGGGACGCTGCACGTGGATTAACCCTTTCACTGTTTGCTGGCACTGAGGAGTTAACACATTAGCCATACATTCATTGTGTATAACTGGTGCAAGGGCATTACTATGGCAGATCCCGCCGGCCTCTTGTGTTGATATTTAGCAAGTGGCAAGTGTGGTGTGTGTATGACACGGTCATATGCGACCACCACCCCCCGCATGTGAGACTGCCCCCTGCTCGCTCTTACTAAAGCTTGGAATGGTGCAGATACATGGGGGCTTCCCTGTTTCACCTATATACGTACTCAGATTCAGCCATTTTACTCTGGGGAACCGACCATTTCTCTGGCTACTGACAGTTACAATTCCTTTGTCCCACCCTGTTCTTTGCCATGTCAGTCTGAATGCAGAGCATAAAGGGCAAGGCTCAAAGCCTGCATTCATTCCCTCTGTCTTGCTGGGTTAGTAATGGGCATTCCAGCCAAGTCCCAGCTGCTTCCTTACTTCTGTTACCCCTTGAGAGTGTTCCTTACAAATTCAGGTGCAGGTAGGAAATGCCCAAAACACACTATCCAATCCGGTACTGTGTAAATCTAGGTCTAGCCAATCAGATGCTGTGTAAATAGAAGGTGATAGGCACACATTAGCTTTTTATTCTGCCCAAAGGGGGGCACCTCTGCTCAGCCTCATTGTACCTATCGCTAATAATGGTTCCTGCATAAGGCAGCATCTGCCCAGGCTGCCCCCAGCGCTGGCACATATATACTTAACCCTCTTAGGCCCAGCTCTGCATGTGGAATGTTTGATATGGACACATTTTCTGTATAAACATAGGGTATCCGGGTGGAGGGAAGCTGCTCCTGGCTGTCTCCTGTAAGACTACCAGTGCCAGTGTAAAGAAAGAGCTGTAGCCACTCTGGTAAATCAGTACAATTGTACAGGCTAAGAAAGCCCTAATATGGTCTTTATTAGCCCAAACAGTGACGGTAGGTGGGTACCAATCCAGCGTAAATGTGCTTTACCATTGCCGCTGTATCCCTTATCACTTATTAGTTACCCCCTTCCCTCACCCAGTGTTATAAGATAGAGTCCTTGGGCCAATACATCTCCCTCTGACAATAAGCAGGTCTCATTGCTCCCCAATGGCTGGCACCTATTACTGGCCCATACTAGATTTTAGCAGGTGGTTTTTATGTGCTGGTTTTATGACCAACGGTGCCCATGTGACTGGTGTTCCCAAAAAATATTGGGAAGTTGTATCTATTTGCTTGGCACAAGTCTATCTTACCCCTTCGGTAGTGCCAGTTGCCTGTATCTGTACTAAACTGAATAAAGAACATCATTCTGTATGTTATTCCCAGCAGTGATGTCACAATGGCAATTTGCGCTGGTCGCTTTAGGCAGAGGGGAACCAGTTAACATGACGATGCAACAAGGTCACCTTTTTTTATGCAGTTTTATGTGTACGATGTTTAATTTTAACCCCCATCTACTCTCGCTTTCAGCCTAAATTGGAACTCTGAGCTGTGACTCCTCATTACTCCCTAATCTGCCAATGCCCCCCGTACACTGGCGCATGAGCAGATCCAATTGCCCAACCAGTCGTAGGTATAGGTACAGGAGCTTCCGGCTGGTATATACATGTGCCATATTTCATGCCATACTATAGGGGAATGTATGGGCAGCTCTAACTGTGGCACAGAATGCTGGGTACTGACAGGGGCAGAATCTTGCAGCAGCTGGGACACGGCGTCCACCATCTTTCATTTGGTCTTTAATTTGACCTTTTCCCCTTTCTGACTTGCTAGAGTTTAGTAAATGTAGTGGTATATAGTGGCAGGTATATAGTGGCGCTGCCGCTCTGTATTTGGTACCAGAGGTCACCATGGACTTGGCAAATGCACTTCATTGCATTGAGAACTAGAGAAATGGCAAAATCCTCAGCAGCACTTTCCCAGTATTAAAGGGGAAGTCCCACCAGGGTCGTCTCTGCATTTGCGCCATTTTATTCCCTGTGTGTTGCGCATCCCCGGCTTCCTGTATGGAATGTTATAAGCACAGATCCCACCTCCCTTCTATTCCCCCTGCCATGGCCCATACCCGGGATAAGAAGGCATTCCACCCCCCACCCCCCTGTGTTGTTTGTTTGTTTTGCAAAACCTGCAATAAATGGCTTTGATTTTGGAGACGTAAAGGTGACGGGGGTCAGAGCGGAGAGTGAGGGGCTCAGTGTGCTCAGAATGTCGCCTTCAGCTGTGATATCCTCTCTATATAAATATACATATATATATTTTTTGCTTTGCTTGTAATATCCGCTTCCATGACGTGTGTTTCTGGTGGATCCGCTAGGGTGGTCCATCCAATATGTGTAAGAAAAAAAAAATAGCCACACCCACGAAGAACTGGTTACCTAGGAAACATGTCATTCACATTGCAGAAACCTGACAGATGTGTAAAACATTACGACTTGAATGCCTCCTTGACTGAATCTCCAGAATTTTCTTTTCTGCACCTCTGCGCCCCCCGCAGGCCGTCCAACAGCGAAGGGGCTTCCATTTTTATTTTCTTCTCTGTATGCCTAATCTGAAATCTCTCGCCTCTCTTTCCTCCATCCCCTACCCTTTTGTAAATACATTTTGTTCTGTGTGACACAATTCCGAAATAGTTACCTGGTCTCTGTAATTTGCATTAAATACAAAAAAAGTAGGTTAGTCTGGAAATGAAATTAAAAAAACAAAAATGAAAACTCATAGTAAATGGAGTGGTCATTGTGCTTGTGCTGTCTGCCTTCCTTGTTCTGCTGCTCAGGTACTCGCTCTGTGTACTTACTATAGTTACTCACTGTACGTACTCACCATAGTTACTGTATGTATTCAATATAGATGCTCCATGTAGGTACTCACTATAGATACTCCATGCAGGTACTCACTGTATGTACTCACTATAGGTACTTAATGTATGTACTTCACTATAGCTGCTCCATGTAGGTACTTGCTGTATGCACTCATGATAGGTATTCGCAATAGAGGCTCGATGTAGGGACTATGTACTCACTATAGGTACTATATTTACTCGCTGTAGGCCCTTTTTGTTGGTACACACTGTAAGCAATCTTACTATAGGTACAATTGTCATTCTGTTTCTACATGGCAAATAATTTACTAGTAGGTGTAGTAGAGTCATAGAAGCCCAACAGAAAACCAACAGACCCTGGGAAAAAACGAGTCAATTTTGCCCTTATTTTAGGAAAGAAGGAGCAAATGTGCTGCTGGTTATGGTGCATTTCTCTCTGAAACTCTCACTCAAATGGCTCCTTCCACACATTGTTCAGAAGAACAGCCGACTGTGATTCAAAAGTTAAATGGAGAGGGGAAAACATAGAAAGAAGTTCAGAAAATGAGAGGCTGCTTAGCTCAAATCATCTCAAATGCTTTCAAAAGACACCAAAACCTGAAAGTCGTGGAAGAAAAGGACTATTGGAATGGATAGAAGAATAGCCAAAATGGCAAAGAATCTGCCAATGATCAGCTCCAGGAAGATGAAAGGAGGAGTAAAGTTACCTGTGATACTGTTACAATTAGAAGGTGCCTATGTGAAGCCAATCTATCGGCAAGAAGCCCCTGCAGTGTCTAATTGTTGAGAAAAATACGTGCTGAAAAGCTTATACTGCTGCAAAATTTTATGGACTGATAAAAGCAAGATTTTTCTTTTTGGGATTAGGGGCTGCAGACAGTTTGTCAGACGCCCCCCAAACACTGAATTCAAGCCCCAGTACAGAGTGAAGCCGGTGGCACAAGCATCATGATATGGGGATGTTTCTCATACTATGGTGTTGGGCCTATTTATCCCATACCAGAGATCATGGATCAGTTTCAATCCAAATACTTGAAGAGCTCATTTTGTCTTATGCCCTTGAAATGGGGGTTTCAACGAGACAACGAGCCCAAACACACCAGTAACTGAGCAACATCTTGGTTCCACACCAACAAGATTGACGTTATGGGGGGGGGGTGACATGGGGTGTGAGGCAAAAGCAAGAAATGCAGAAGAATTGTGGAACAGGTTGTTGAAAGTTGGTGGAGTCCATACAACACAGATGTGCAGCACAGAAACACTGATTATACAACTCAATATTAGTTCCCTCATTCAAAGCAACAAATTGATACGTCTTTCACTTGATACAGTCAATGAGTTGGGAAAGAAGAATACAGGGACTGCAGCCTAATATTCCCTTCTCTTTCTCTAAAGGAATAACACACATTTCATCCATTTTTCTTCCTGGTTTGATTAGGAACAGAATGTGCAGTGTTCCCAATGCATTTGCCTGGATTGAAATAAAACCTGTTATAAGGATTTGGAGCTTTAGTCACTTAAGATGGCCACAGACGCAAAGATCTGATCGTACGAATCAACATACGATCGGACTTTCCCATCTCCCGACCTGCCACTAACCATAAAGATCAAAGTCTTACCATTCAGAAGTAGTAAGAACAGATCAGCAATGTTCTGCCCCTGACCGCAATCGTACGATAGTTATGTCCGACAAAGCTAGTCTGAACAAACAGCTATGTCTGAAAATCGTACGATCGGCAATACACGCAGATATATTACCCGCGGCCGACAAATTTTCTAACCTGTCCGTTCGACCAAACGACCGATCTCTGCCGGACGAAAAACATTGGGATTCTCCACGCGGTCCGAATATCATACGAATCCTCGATTCGTTCAATCGTATCTTTGCGTCTATGGCCAGCTTTAGTCAAACCCGCTGCTATTATTCTGAACACAACTGTATGTCATTCCCATGTGTCCCTGCCCCAGTGAGCTTACAATCCCGGGTCCCTATCACAGCAGCACACTCTGGTCAGTTAAGTCGAGTCAATTAAGTTGCCTGTATGTCAGTAGAAAAGTTGTTGTGGTCACAAAAATAATTCTGTGAACAATGAATTCCTTTTGTGGAGACAAATGTAATTTGAAGATTGTGGAAAGTGTTCATAAATATTATGCATGAACTGTAGCCTTACAAAATGTTTGATGTCCTACAAATGTACCTCGTAGCTATCGCCTGAGGCCCCCCTATGGTATAAAACTGCAGAAAGTCCTGCACTGGGCTCCTTCTGTGGCCAAACTTGGGAATAACAGAGTAGAACTATTTACAATTATGCAACTCATATCTAAACCTCAAATCAACATAGAGTGCTATTTTTTTTTTTTACTCTGATTTCCCATCAATATTTATTTGCTGAATGGGAGGTGTTCCATATGTATTGTGCTGATACAGGTCCGACAGACAGATTCTGTTACCAGACACCGGGACTGATCTGTGACCTATTCCAGCCTGCCAGTCCTGTTTCTGTGCAGTGACTTGCCCACAAGATGGCAATAAAGGTTCTCTGTATATTGATTATTCACTAGTGGACTGGGCCCTTGAGGTCCAATATCTGAACAGTTTCGAGCTACAGGACTTACTACTCATTATATGTACAAAAGGACCACTAAAGGGTCCACTCGTTAAAATATGTTTAATCGTGGCAGCCGGTCTAAACGTGGAACGTGGGTCGGCAATGCAGTCTTATAGTGCTGGGTAGTTTGTGCCTTTAGCATGGGTTTCTTCCAGTAGACCCCCTCCCCGGGTGTGTATTACTTGTAGGACTAAGATGCTTCCACTGTTGGCTGATGAAGAGGGGCATTGGTGTGACTGGGCTGAACCTACAGAGGAAAAGCTGAGAGGGGCAGCTAAAGGAGTAATCTAACTGGGGGGGGGGTGTTTCTGCTACTTGTATAAGGATCTTAGGGCCATTTATGTGGGCAGTAACTGCCATATAGCTAAATGCTCTAGGGCCCCATTTTTATGTCCTTAATAACCACAGGATTCTCATGCCCCCCATGTCTAGGGTTGCCACCTTTTCCCAAAAAAAATACATGCCATCCATCCATTCTTTTTTCCCTATTAATAACATTGGGATCAACCATCGTTTTTACCAGCCAGGCCGGTAAAATATCGGCAACCCTACCCATATCACACACCTCTGTATTGATTTGGGGACCCTTAAAGGGGTGGTTCACCTTCCAAACACAGTTGTTTTTAGATTGTTCCCCAGAAATAGACTTTTTTCGATTACTTTCCATTATTTATTTTTTAAGTTTTTTTCCCAAAATCTAAGTTTTAAAGGTGAATGCTTGTATCTCTGGTGTTTGAGTCTGGCAGCTCAGTAATTCAGATTCTAAACGGTTACAATTATGCAACAATTAGTTACAATTATGCAACAATTGTATCAATTCTGACAGCTGTCTGTAATGAAACGCAGGGATTCAGCTCAGCAGGGACAAAGATAAGAAATGTATCAATTAAATGTATCCATTTAGAACAGTTTACAGGGATCGGCGACCCCCCCTCCCAGAGCTGCTTCAGAAGGAGAGAAATGACACTTTACACTTCAATATTAGACAAACCATCACACACACAGAAAATAGAAAGTCATTGAAAAAAGTTATTTCTCGAGATCTATCTGAAACCAACTAGTTGTTTGAAGGTGAACAACCCCTTAAGCTGGCCATAGATGTAAAGGTTTTTTAAAAGATCCAATCGTCATTGTGAGACCACGATTATCTCGAAACGATCGTACGAATTGTCCATCAAATAAAAAGACCAATTTGCCAGGAAAACAAAGGGTAGCTGCCTGCTTGGCCCTGCAAACATAGATAGATTGCACTGGGACCGACAAAGATTTTTTAACCTGGCCCATCAATTTCCAGACAGATGTCGGCAGAAAAATCATAAGATGTTCGATCGTTCGAATCCCACTAACTTCACGATAATTTCGAAGGATTGGTCGGACTTCGGTAAAATCGGTCGTTCGGCAAGAAAAATCTTTGCGTCTATGGGGAGCTTTAGCCTGAGTGCAATCTCTAATTGTTCACTGATAACTTAAGGTTCTACCTGGGCTGTTAGGAACCCAACAGTCAGGTTCTGGTGTGTCTGGTCCAGGTCTGGTAAGTCTCTTACAATACAAACAAATCCTATTTGTCTTGCCGGGTCCTGACACAGTGTCCCCAAATGTGTCTAACACAGTGGGGCTCTGGAGTAGACTGGACTCGTTACTGTACTTTTGAGTGCAATGAGGGACTGGGCTTTTGAGCCCCTGAAATGAAGCGATTGTTAGTTCCTCGTCGTTCTGTTCAACCCACTGAATTAAAGCTGAAAGTCTGCAATTCAACTGCATCGGAGTTGTTTCATTCAAAATTGATTGTGGTAATGTACAGAAACAAACTTGGAAAAAAAAAAGTTATCTGTCAAAATATTTATGGACTGTACAATTAAAATGTGGTCAGGGCCTATTTTTTTTTTTAAGAACACATGGACAGACACTGGGAGCAATTACGCTAATTAGTGTGACCTTTATGAAATGACTGCGATTCTTGGTGCTGGGGGCTGAGCAGGTCCATTCAGGAGTCTTCACCGAGCACTGGTTCTTGTCCCAAACCTCACAATAAAATCACTGCCACAACGTTTGGCGTTTTTTCCTCTTTTTTTTTTTTTTTAATAAATAAAATGGCTTGAACAACATGGTACCAGTAACATCAGAATTAAACAGAACACAGGGACAGCTACAAATTTCCTCTAACACAGGCTCACACATTCCCATATATAAGCCCCCAATACCTTCTGGAACAGAACCCCAGACGTTACTGCTGATGGTTAATCTTCAACCCGTAGTGGTGATACAGTGATGTATTTCAAATAAATTTGAACATACTGCATATAAATAGCGTTTGTGCGGATCCTTAATCGAGATTGCTTAATCTTCAACCCGCCCAGCATTTAGCCCAGTGTCCCCCCCACCCAAGGCCAAGCGGGGTCCGTTTCTAAGTCAGTACCCTGAGATTGACCTTATTTAATTAGTTTAACAGAACGTCTGGGTCCCACCTCTATTAAACCCTAGCCCATTTGGCTGCAATTGCACCCAATAAGTTCCTCACTTGACTCGCTAAAAGTCACAGCCCCTTTCATTGGGCTGAGTAGGTCCTAAAATAACAGAATTAGTGCAGATAACGAACGCCCTGATCCAAAAACATCTTGCGTTACCAAACCCTGTGCAGAACCTACAAGTTCTAGGATCAAGGAGTCTGTTTAGTGACCAGTGTCTGTCTTTTGGACCAGGCACATTGCGGTGAGTGTCTCTGGCCAGGCTGCTCTATGTTGGTCGACAAATATCACCAAGTTGTGGGGCTTGATTTTGGCACCACAGTAGCTTCAACTTTCCTATCAATGTAGGTATCCCAGATAGGAATTCCATGTTCCCCGATATCCCACATGGCAGAGCTCTCCATGTACTTCTAAAACCAACCAGCAGACACCACTATCCTAAACAATTAACTAAACAGTGCCAGTAGAAGACAATTCACCGGCTGCTGATGCTTTGAAGGCCACCATTGCCCCAACAGGACAGATGCCAGTAGAAGGCGCCCAAGCTTCTTGGTGGAATGTTCACCAACTCTTGGAGTAGGAAAGTGCCTATCACTCATTCAGGGATCCAAAGACCTCTCGCATAAGTGGGGTAACATCTGGCTGTATGTCCCATATCTCCATGAGCTGCTTGCTGTGTATGTCATTAATGGTCCGAAGCTCTGTCAGGCACTCCATGATCTTGGGGTATAGAAGCCTGATGGATAAGAGAAGTGGATTAGGAGTGGAGCATGGACTTAATCCTGGTCCCAATCCATTCAGTCCCCATGGAACGATAGATTGAGATGGAACAGAATTATTTACCTACACAAGGGTCGGAGTGAACTTCCAGAATAGCAGAAAATCACATGGTGGGTCCAGACCCTATTGGCCCCCAGTCAGGGTCCACAATAATCCTATATAATTTTTTACGTCAATTGGTCCTGTCTCCATCTCATTAATGTGAGTGTGGGCTCTGGAGGCCAGGTTCTCTGGTGACCCAAAGAGGCAGTCCAACACTGGGCACTAATTATTGTGCATTATACAGTACATCTTCTGCAAGCTCATGAGTCATGATAGTAATTTGGAGTGTATTGGTTCTGCTAGATCATGGAAGGCTGAATAGACTGCACTTTGCCTCGCAGTCCTTTTATCTTAGAGATCCAAAGGCCCTAAACAGACCCATTGACTGTATAGGCAACTATATAGGTCCAGCAACTCTTGGTGCCCCCTGTTACCAAAGCCTTTTTCAGGTGGGGCAAGGGGCAATAAACAAGGCAAATATCAGAGATCTGCCCATTCTGGGGTATCTTAGAACTCACCTGTTCTGTGGGGAGGGTGGGCGATGGCTCTCGATGAATGCTTTCAGCATCAGGGCAATATGTTCCTGCAGGTTCTGGATCTTCTCACAGTCAGAGACCCCCGGTCGGTCTAAATCAGAACACGCCTATAAGTGAGGCTACAATACTACCAACTCCCCCCCCCCCCCCATATCAGATTTGGCAGCCCAGAAATATGGATTTAGTGGGTTTTCATTAAATGTTGGTAATTCAGGTGTGCATGAACCCAAAGCAGAACTGGAACATTCAGAGACAAACTCTGACAGTCATAGGGTGTTTCTTTGCTCTAATGCCCCTTTATAATACAATGCAACTAATTCAGCTGCCAGTAGGTGGCGCCTTACAGTGTGTCAGAGAAGGATAAACTCACCCGAAGAGAAAAGAGCCATGGTAGCCATCAGGGCATATGCCTCACTTTCTAGATTCAGTTTTGTCATCATGCAGTGTATTCTCAGCAGGGGCTCAAGGAACTGTTGACTGAAGCCGGCTTTAGGGATAGGGGGACAGAGACACTGTGTGAGGGGTGCATACACCGTCTGGTACAGCTAGTAAGTCACCATTTGTGGTCCAACACTTGTTCAGGACCACCCTTTACTCATAACAAGGTTACAGATATATAGAAATATTGGGGTAAGTCACCCTGCTATAGCTCCAGGGGTACCCAGAGCACAAATAAACACTCAACCCAAATCTCCCCCGAACTGGCCTTCAGGCTGGGCCTCCGTAGCTCATAACAAAGTTACAGATATATAGAAACATTTGGGTAACAGTCACCCTGCTATAGTTCCAGGGGTATCCAGGGCACAAATAAGCACTCACCCCAAATCTCCCCCTAACTGGCCTTCAGGCTGGGCCCCCTTAGCTCATAACAAGGTTACAGATATATAGAAACATTGGGGTAACAGTCACTCTGCTATAGTTCCAGGGGTACCCAGGGAACAATTTAACACCCCAAATCTCCCCCTAACTGGCCTTCAGGCTGGGCCCCCCAGCTCATAACAAGAGCTGGGATTGGACTTACCCATGGTCATATCGTCAGCATTATAGGTGAAGGCGCCACACTCCCACGTATTGGTCTTGGGGTTGAACATCCTGTTGAATCGAATCACACACACCTCCAGGACAGAACCCTTCAGGAGAGCAATCTGGTCTTCAATGGCCAGGCTCCTGAGAGGCACAATGGGGGGGGGGGGCACAGGAAATAAGTGGGGTACAAACAGACTCCTGGTAGTGTAACGTTACATAAAGGGGATTCCCTGGGTTATTGTGGATCTGTCACTTTTAGGCAAGGTAATGACCCACCCCTGTGCCAAGGGGCAGCACCTGAACTGTTATAAAACGAAATGGAGAAGGTGCCACCCAAGGGTGTAGTACTCAGGGTCAGGCAATGGGGCAGACACTGGCCAAAACTGCCATTAATATTGTTCCATCTACTGATCTGCCAGTAATGGAATTGGATGGGTCGGAGATCCAGCCCCACTGATCTAGCTGTGACAAGGGATTGGATGGGTAGTGATTCTGGCCCAAATGACCTAGCAGTAACGGAATTAGATTGGTGCCGGATGGGCCAGCCCTACTAACCTTTTTGTGAGAGGGTGGGATCTGTGCTGGGAAGTTCATCACTACTGATACATCTGAAGTGGGTGGTGGTCCCACCTTAAGGTCCAACCTAAAACAGGCCTGAATCATTTGAAGGACCATTTCCGTACAACTTACCTGAAGTAGGGGAGCATTTTGGCAAAGCTGATGACACCCTTGAGCATGTAGGTGAAAAGGTCGGATATATGAGGTAGCATCAAAAAGGCTTCAGAGGAGGTAGCTTGGGGATCCTGAGTTGGGTCTGGAGATCTCCTTATGGGCTGAGAAGAACAACATTCGCTATTGGTGACACTTTCTGTTTGGGTTCGTACAACAGCAATCAGATCTACTGAGCTCTATATAATAATATACTCACTACACAAAATGCAAGTATCTGTATATCCAAACTCATCTATACCACCTTAATGGCACCAAGGGGGACAGTCAGGAGGCCTGAACAGGTGCAGAGTCCTACAAGCACCAGGATGGTATCTCACTGGTTTCTTGTTGGGGTCAGGTGACCTCCCCATGCCAAGCACAGGGCTGAATGTAACCCCGAATAAGTCCTCAAATACCTGCTCAGGAGCTTAAAGTGGAGAGGAGCCAATGAGGAACCAATAGGCTGGGTAGCTGCCCTGAGGGTGGGACAACCTGTCATTAGTATTATTGTATCTGTGGGAAGCCCACCAGCAGGTTGTACTGGGATTGGATGGTCTCCTTTATGTCCTACTCTCTATAGCAGGATCTCATTACTACCTACAAGCACCGACCCGTCACCCCCACTGCGTATATGAAGGAAGCACATGACACATAGGGTCACCAAGGATAATTAAACCAAAATAAGCCCCATTGTAAATTCTCTGTAACTATGGAGACTACTGGCATTGGGACTATGTGCATGGCAAGGTTACCAAGGTAACAAACCATACATAGATGTTTACAATAATAGACCCCCACCACCACCCACCCACATAGGTGCAGTTGAAATGCATGAGGAATAAGAATATCACAAGACAAGGGTTGAAGATCAGGGTTTTTATGCAGCAGCAACGGCTGCTCCCGCATCTGTCCTTACTTCGAGGTAGTGGCACAGCATCGTACCCCCAGCACCACAATATTCCTTATATTATAGATACATAATATGGGTGGGCCTACCCCCTTGCGCTAATACTGGGTATCCGTTTTCGGGCACAACAAAAAAAAAAAAATCAGCTTTACTAACAATATCGGGCAGGTTATAGAAGTCAGAGGGTAATATACCCCCTGCTGTAAATGATAAGGATATTAGAAGTCACTGAGGGGTTCTGTGACCATATAAAGGCACAAGGCTGCAGGCTGAGTTATACAGGGAACTCTGAGTATCACTCATGTATAATAAGGGATAATGTACCCCTACTGTAAATGATAAGGATATTAGAAGTCACTGAGGGGTTGTTCTGTGACCATATAAAGGCACGAGGCTGCAGGCTGAGTTATACAGGGAACTCTGAGTATCACTCATGTATAATAATGGATAATGTACCCCCTACTGTAAATGATAAGGATATTAGAAGTCATTGAGGGGTTTATTACCAGGGTCCCTTATGTGCCATTTTATAGATCAGGACAGATAATCAGCAGGACAGTGCCCCCTTTAGAACCCATACATATATCAAGAGAAGAGGAAATACCCGAAAGTTCTTGAAGAAGGTGAAGTTGAAGTCAAAGGTTTTGGTGTGAGCCTCAACCAGTTCAGTGATAAAGTGCTGCTGCTCTGGAGTCAGACTGGCTCCTGGGGGTGTGGGGGGCGACAGGGATAAGTTCTGCTTTCTCTTAATTAGCGCTCTCCTCTGTTCCACCGCTTCATCTGACATGATCACTGCAAAGGCAGACAGATTAAAATTCAGCCAATGAAAAACAATGACATGTTGCACAGGTGCTATGGCAGCCCCACAACTGTTTAAAATGAAAACCAGAAATCTTCATGGGGTCACAGCAAGGCGGTGGCTTGTACAGTGTAACTCCTTAGCAAACTCCCAACCGATATACGGGAAGCCACGAGGAGCTCCTGTCATAGGTGCAGTTTCACTACTGAAAGTCTCCGCAGGGGAGGGACTTACTGGAAAAGGGTGGGGTTAGTGAAAATCATGGACACATAATGTAATTGGACACATAAGGGGGGGTTTCTTCCCTTACACAAAAGGCATGGGGGTAAGTTTCTACAACATACATGGGTAATAGTAGGTGGGAGCTGCCACACTGCCCCTCCCACATGAATAGTGCCCCAGTGACGACTAGCTGCCTTGCACTAGATAGGAAATGCATTTCCCACCCACAAGGTGCCCCCACTTGGCACCATAAGGACTCACGCTCTTTCCTCATGCCAATGTCCAGGCATTTCTTGAGCCGGCAGGCCTGGCAGTGCCGCCGATTGTTCTTGTTGATGACACAGGAATTCTGGAAGGGGCAGCTGAGCCGCAAGTTCCTCTTCATGGCCCGCCTACAGCGCAGGGGGAGGAGCAATGAGACCAAGTGCAATATAGTCACATAAAAACTCTTTGTCTATGTATATTGGGGACCTAGAATTATTCTGCTGGGGGGCCCAGAAAGTTCTAGTTGTGGCACTGGCACAGAGGGAAGGGGCACTAGAGAGTCAGAGCCCCCCCTAATAATAACAACTGAGTTATACAGGGAACTCTGAGTATCACTCATGTATTATAAGTGATAATGTACCCCCTAATGTAAATGATAAGGATATTAGAAGTCACTGAGGGGTTTATTACCAGGTTCCCTTGTGTGCCATTTTATGGATCAGGACAGATAATCATATAGATACCCGCTGGCCTGTCAGCCATACAACACTCCTCTGTAGTGAACCCAGCTGCAGCTCCATCAATCTGGTTGTAGTCTCCCTTACCAACCAGAGCATCAGTTTCATCTCCATAGCAATTATTCTCTGTTTTAGGTAAAACTGGCCTAAACCTCTCCATGGGGTTGGGTCATTATACACACTCGGATTATGAAGTCACTTAAAGGGAAACCTGCCATATTCAAAATAATATTCTGCTGCCAGTGCAACACACATATATATATATATACACATCCAGAGTGATGGTGTTACCCCAATACCCACCTGAAGAATCCCTTGCAGCCCTCGCATGTCATAGCATTGAAGTGATACCCAGTAGCTCGGTCCCCACATGCACGGCAGATTTTAGGTTCCCCGTCGTCCTCGTCTTCCCCTGTCCCACAGCTGTTACAGGGGTCTTCTTCCTCCTCTTCTTCTTCCTCCAGTACCACAGCCTCCTGCACTTCGGACATAATTTTGTCACAGGAACCTTGGTCCCAGCGTTAGCCACCTCTCACTGTCACGGAGCAGCTCTTCCAGTGGCCAATAACACCTGCAACGAGAGAGGGCAGTTACCGTGTGGTTAATACCCTATTCCTCAACCACCCCAATATTCACCCACTGCAGTACCATTTCCCACACGTTTATTTTATCCCTAAAGGGGGCGCTGTCCTGCTGCAGGTTCTATATGATTATCTGTCCTGATCCATTAAATGGCACATAAGGGAACCTGGTAATAAACCCCTCACTGACTTCTAATATCCTTATCATGTAAAATAGGGGTACAGATCCCTGTATAACTCAGCCTGCAGCCTTGTGCCTTTATATGGTCACAGAACCCCCCACTGACTTTTAATATGCTTATCATTTACAGTAGGGGGTGCATTGATCCTAATAATACATGAGTGATACCCAGAATTCCCTGTATAACTCAGCCTGCAGCCTTGTGTCTTTATATGGTCACAGAACCCCCCACTGACTTTTAATATGCTTATCATTTACAGTAGGGGGTGCATTGATCCTAATAATACATGAGTGATACCCAGAATTCCCTGTATAACTCAGCCTGCAGCCTTGTGTCTTTATATGGTCACAGAACCCCTCATTGACTTTTAATATCCTTATCAATTACAGTAGGGGGTACATTATTCCTCATAATACATAAGCGATACTCAGAGTTCCCTGTATAACTCAGCCTGCAGCCTTGTGCCTTTATATGGTCACAGAACAAACCCTTAGTGACTTCTAATATCCTTATCATTTACAGTAGGGGTGGATTATCCCTTATAATACATGAGTGATATCCAGAATTCCCTGTATAACTCAACCTACCGCCTTGTGCCTTTATATGGTCACAGAATCCCTCAGTGACTTTTAATATCCTTATAATTTACAGTAGGGGGTACATTATCCCTTATAATACATGAGTAATACTCAGAGTTCCCTGTATAACTCAGCCTGCAGCCTTTTGCCTTTATAAGTTACAGAGCAACCCCTCAGTGACTTCTAATATCCTTATCATTTACAGTAGGGGGTACATTATCCCTTATAATACATGAGTGATACTCAGAGTTCCCTGTATAACTCAGCCTGCAGCTTTGTGCCTTTATATGGTCACAGAACAAACCCTTAGTGACTTCTAATATTCTTATCATTTATAGTAGAGGGTACGTTATCCCTTATTAGTCTTGAAGAGCCAGTGATTCCTGCAGGGAAGCCCTATAATAGAGAATGGAAGGGAAGGGTGCAGTATCAGACACCCCTGTGAATGACCTTGGACTCTCCCAGGCTGCTGCTATTCCCAGACTGAATGACCTTGAACTGCTGAACTGCACTCAGATACCATGGGGGTGGGTGGATGGAATAAATGGGAGGAGTTTCTCCTTATGGTGCAGACAACCTGGTTTCTCTGGTATTATTGAGGATTTGTTCCCATTACAGGATGTGACACCCCATTGCTACCGGCCAATAGGAGTGCCCCACTGCACACGGGTGCTGTATAGTCAGAATGCAGCGGGACAGGCAGATAATGGCATCATAGCAACTCTGTCCTGCTGCAGCAGCAAACACTGCCATAAAGCAAGGACAGACTGTTGAACTGGATGGTGAGTCCAGGTCACGTTGGATCTCTTTACAGAGTTCAGTAAAAATCAAAACATTTCCATGTGCCTCCCAGGGACCCATATAGCCCAGATACATTTTGCATAGAATTCGCTAGGAAACTCCAGCACCCGACCGGTTCAGCCTCTTCCTATTGACTCTTCAGGCAGCAGCCACCAAACCAGCACCTGAAATTATTCTGCCCCAGTTTTGGGGTAAATATCTGTTGCTGGCGCGCACGTGCAAACACATACACATTAAGCATTGATCAGAACATGAATGATTGTCAGCTCCTTGGGGAAGAACTGACAGTTCATTCTTCATTTCTGTGTACCGTATATACGGAGTGTACCGTATATACAGTCGGCAGGAGGGGAGTGTACAGTATATACAGTTGGCGGAAGGGGAATGTACAGTATATACAGTCGGATGGTGGGGAGTGTAAAGCACATACAGTCGGCGGGAGAGGAGTGTACAGCATATACAGTCGGCGGGAGGGGAGTGTACAGTATATACAGTCGGATGGTGGGGAGTGTACAGCATATACAGTCGGCGGAAGGGGAGTGTACAGCATATACAGTCGGCGGGAGGGGAGTGTACAGTATATACCGCTGGGGGGAGGGGAGTGTACAGTATATACAGTCGGCGGGAGGGGAGTGTACAGTATATACAGTCGGCGGGAGGGGAGTGTACAGTATATACAGTCGGCCGGAGGAATGGGAATAGTCTGGGACCTCAGAATCACAGCCACGGCCTAGTCACTAGATGTTCAGTTTCATTATTTCCACCCTACAGTATCAGCCCTTATTGCCTCTCGCCTCCCTGGACTAAAGGTTCATACGTCATGTTATTCTAAAGAATCTTGTATTCCTTGGTGTAACCCAATCCCATGCCCCAGGCACAGCCTCGCTCTGTATACATGGTGGCTTCCATTGTTACAGTATGCTCTCATTCAGCCGACCATGTTACTGTACAAAGAGACCCGAGAGTGAAATTACACAATACTGTATATTTGCACAATGGTGAAACCTCCAATATCACTTGGGTTTGGTTTTCTCTGCCTTTACTGTTATTCCCCTTTATTTACACAGAGCCAGTATATTCCACAGCACTGTACAGAGATCACACATCATTCCCATCAGACCCTACACCAGTGAGTTTACAATCTAAGGTCCCTACCACATCCCCATCTGTTCCCCTGCTCTGTAGATAAGTACTAATATAGTTTATATAAACAAGCTGCTGTGTAGACATGGGGGCAAGCCATTCAAGCACAGGACACACAGTAGATAACAGATAAGTACTACTATAGTTTATATAAACAAGCTGCTGTGTAGACATGGGGGCAAGCCATTCAAGCACAGGACACACAGTAGATAACAGATAAGTACTACTATAGTTTATATAAACAAGCTGCTGTGTAGACATGGGGGCAAGCCATTCAAGCACAGGATACAAAGTAGATAACAGATAAATTCTAAAGAATCCCATTGTATACTACAGAGCTTATCTGTTATCTGCTGTGTATTCTGTGCCTTTTCTCCTTTTTCCAGCTTGAATGGCTGCCCTCATGGGTACACAGCAGCTTGTTTATATAAACTATAATAGTACTTATCTGTTATATTTTCATAACTTTAAAAATTACATTTTTTGGTGTTACACAGTTAAATCATATTAAAAAAATACCAAAGTCCATCAAGTTCAACCCCTCCAAATGAAACCCAGCTTCCATATACAAACTGACCCCTCCATACCTTCACATAAATTATATATACCCATATCTATACAAGCTATACAGTTTAGTATCACAATAGCCTTTGATATTGTGTCTGTCCAAGAAATTATCCAAGTCCCTCTTAAGGGCAGGACTCGATGATGCGTTTTGACCCGACACGTCGCAATGCGACTAAACACATGCGACGTGTTGGATAGTTTACTGAAAATGGAAGTGAAGGAAAAATCGCATGTTACAACTACATTGATCCGACTGTCGGATAAAATCACAGCGCTGCCCTGCCCTTAAAGTCATTAACAAAATCAGCATCACATCCCCCGGCAGTGGGGGGTTTATTGTGGTTACACTGGGATCCCCCAGTTGGAATGTGGATTAGTGGCTGTGTGCATAGCATCATCATGTGACCAGAGCAATGCCATGTGACCTCTCTGCTCCCCAGGCCAGCGGGTCTCGACTACCAGTGGTGCTCGTTCCATAGCTGGGAGGAAACTGGCACATGTTTGGCACATTCTGAGACTGCCAATCCCATGTCTGCCCGAACACCCACCTGACATCTGCTGGGCAGGGCTGAACATCCAATGGTGAACTGACCTCACTGGCACCTTGATGGTGCCCTCTCTTGCCCAAACTGTCAGTATCAACTGCCCAGCTCTGGCCCATATACCCACATGAGCCCATACCCCAAATATCATCTGTCCAGCACTAGCCAACTGCCCCAATTTCGCCAGTGGGAGCCCTAGGATTGGGTGCCTAGCAACAGCCCAGTGGTGCATCTGGAGCCTCTCAAATTAAAGCACTAAGAGGTGCAATAAGCAGCAGCTAGGTCATATGACACGCGTGGGGGGGGGGGGGTCAGTGACTTCTCTGTAACAAGTGAATAACTGATTGATCACTGCTCAGGTGTCAATAAATAGAGCTGTGTGCGCTCCCACTGGGAATCCCATTATATAAATGTCAGCAGTGCTGTCCAGGGCCCCTAATCTATTCATGGTACACAGCTGCCTATATGTGAGCATAGCAGTGCCAGTGAGTGAGGGGTTGCTGGGAGTCGTTGCCAGTGAGTGAGGGGTTGCTGGGAGTCGTTGCCAGTGAGTGAGGGGGTTGCTGGGAGTCATTGCCAGTGAGTGAGGGGGTTGCTGGGAGTCATTGCCAGTGAGTGAGGGGGTTGCTGGGAGTCATTGCCAGTGAGTGAGGAAGTTGCTGGGATTCGGTGCCAGTGAGTGAGGGGGTTGCTGGGAGTCATTGCCAGTGAGTGAGGGGGTTGCTGGGAGTCGTTGCCAGTGAGTGAGGGGGTTGCTGGGAGTCGTTGCCAGTGAGTGAGGGGGTTGCTGGGAGTCGTTGCCAGTGAGTGAGGGGGTTGCTGGGAGTCATTGCCAGTGAGTGAGGGGGTTGCTGGGAGTCATTGCCAGTGAGTGAGGAAGTTGCTGGGATTCGGTGCCAGTGAGTGAGGGGGTTGCTGGGAGTTGTTGCCAGTGAGTGAGGAAGTTGCTGGGAGTCGTTGCCAGTGAGTGAGGGGGTTGCTGAGAGTCATTGCCAGTGAGTGAGGGGGTTGCTGGGAGTCATTGCCAGTGAGTGAGGGGGTTGCTGGGAGTCATTGCCAGTGAGTGAGGGGGTTGCTGGGAGTCATTGCCAGTGAGTGAGGGGGTTGCTGGGAGTCATTGCCAGTGAGTGAGGGGGTTGCTGGGAGTCGTTGCCAGTGAGTGAGGGGGTTGCTGGGAGTCGTTGCCAGTGAGTGAGGGGGTTGCTGGGAGTCGTTGCCAGTGAGTGAGGGGGTTGCTGGGAGTCATTGCCAGTGAGTGAGGGGGTTGCTGGGAGTCATTGCCAGTGAGTGAGGAAGTTGCTGGGATTCGGTGCCAGTGAGTGAGGGGGTTGCTGGGAGTTGTTGCCAGTGAGTGAGGAAGTTGCTGGGAGTCGTTGCCAGTGAGTGAGGGGGTTGCTGAGAGTCATTGCCAGTGAGTGAGGGGGTTGCTGAGAGTCATTGCCAGTGAGTGAGGAGGTTGCTGGGAGTCGTTGCCAGTGAGTGAGGAATTTGATGGGAGTCGGTGCCAGTGAGTGAGGGGGTTGCTGGGAGTCGTTGCCAGTGAGTGAGGGGGTTGCTGGGAGTCGTTGCCAGTGAGTGAGGGGGTTGCTGGGAGTCGTTGCCAGTGAGTGAGGGGGTTGCTGGGAGTCGTTGCCAGTGAGTGAGGGGTTGCTGGGAGTCGGTGCCAGTGAGTGAGGGGGTTGCTGGGAGTCGGTGCCAGTGAGTGAGGGGGTTGCTGGGAGTCGTTGCCAGGGAGTGAAGGGGTTGCTGGGAGTCGGTGCCAGTGGGTGAGTAGTAGTTGCAAGGCTGGGGCTGACAGCAGAGGGAGTGGCACAAGGAATAAGAGGATGCAGTACAGTTACATATTGGAAGAGGATTAGGGAGTTGAGGGGACCCCGGTACCAGTCAGAGAAACATATCGGTGTTGGGGGCTGGAGAGATGAGTTACGGTGGAAACAGTTACACTCACCCCAATGAGTAACTGCGGGTCAGAACCAGAACTGCCCCCACCACAGGGAATTCAGATCCACTCACCTGCACTAGCCCCGCCCTCTCTCCCCAGGACACGGAACCAGGTGAGCACGGAATTCCAACTTCTTATCCGGAGATTCCAGGTACACCGCTTAAGTCTGGGATCCGGACTTTCATTCTATGAGCGGCGTTGGGAGTTCCGGGTCGGACCTGGCGCTGTTCCCGGGAGGGACATCTCGTGTCCCAAACCCAGTGCGAACTGACTGTGCTCGCTGAGCATGACAGCGTCCAGGAACTTGCTTCTTACAACAGGGGCGGGGTTACACGCTGGCAGCCAATCCAGGGTAGCCGAATGGGAGGGACTAATCTAGTGTTAACATTCTCCTCAGCGGTCGGGAACGAACTGTCATCTTTGTATCACTGTGACCTGGACTCTCCCCCCACGGACCCGCCGACTTATGACGTATGTCTGTACTACTAAGCACGTAGGTATTTCTCGACTGCAAATTGATAATGAAACGGTTAACTGCTCTGCTGCTCTAATATTAGTAATTCAAAAAAACAACTGGACTTGCTGGGAAATTATTGAAGACGTTCAGAAGCTTCTCAGATGAGTAGTGAAACGTCTTCAATAATTACCCAGCAAGTCCAGTTGTTTTTTTTTTAATTACTTATATCAGATATACCATAACCTGGATGAATGATAATCTTTATAGTCATATTGTCCTGCTGCTCCAAACTGAACCCGATTGTGTCGCTGGACCAGATCGACTGAGCAGCACTAAATGTCTCCACTTCTTTAAAGGGATACTGTCATGGGAAATTTTTTTTTTTTCAAAATGAATCAGTTAATAGTGCTGCTCCAGCAGAATTCTGCACTTAAATCCATTTCTCAAAAGAGCAAACAGATTTTTTTTATATTCAATTTTGAAATCTGACATGGGGCTAGACATATTGTCAATTTCCCAGCTGCCCCAAGTCATGTGACTTGTGCTCTGATAAACTTCAATCACTCTTTACGGCTATTGTGCTAGTTGGAGTGATATTAACCCCCTCCCTTCCCCCCCCCAGTAGCCAAACAAAAGAACAATGGGAAGGTAACCAGATAACAGCTCCCTAACACAAGATAACAGCTGCCTGGTAGATCTAAGAACAACACTCAATAGTAAAAACCCATGTCTCACTGAGACACATTCAGTTACATTGAGAAGGAAAAACAGCAGCCTGCCAGAAAGCATTTCTCTCCTAAAGTTCAGGCACAAGTCACATGACCAGGGGCAGATGGGAAACTGACAAAATGTCTAGCCCCATGTCAGATTTCAAAATTGAAAATAAAAAAATCTGTTTGCTCTTTTGAGAAATGGATTTCAGTGTAGAATTCTGCTGGAGTAGCAACAGGATGACAGGATCCCTTTAATAACCTGCAATTCACTGAATTATTGGTATAAATACCCCAATGTGACATCATCACTTCGGGTTAGTCCACACAAGAAGATTCTGGGAGATTTTGTTGCCTGGTGACTAATCGCCTTTTCTTCTGAGCGACAATCTCCCCCTGAATTGCCTCAGCGTGTTTTCCCATAGGCTACAATGAAAAATCGCCTGCGCTAATGCACACAAGGCAACTTCGGGCGACTATAGAAAATGTATCGCCGCGTGTGTATTAGCGCAGACTACTTTTCATTGTAGCCTATGGGAAAACACACTGAGGCAGTTCGGGGAAATTGTCGCTCGGAAGACGAGGCGATTAGTCGCCAGTCGACAAAATCTCCCCGAATCTCCTCGTGTGGCCTTACCCTTAAAGTTTGGGAATGTGATATTTTTCATATAGAAACTGCTTATCACTTGGTGCCGCTAGGCCCCCTATACCTCCCGGTAGTTACCTCCCCTTCCCCCATGACTTCAATGAAATCCACAATCCAAATTCTGGGATCCAGTCTGGGGGGGTCCTCAGATTTCCATTTGAATTTAGGGTGCTGCTGGGCAAACGGGGGCTCTTTGCTGTTGATCAGCCGTCATTCCACAGCTGTTATGTGTGAGCTCCAATAGACACCAAGGGAAATGTCCCGAGGGAAGAGAGAGTTAAAGGGATACTGTCATGGGAAAAAACGTTTTTTTTCCAAAATGAATCAGTTAATAGTGCTGCTCCAGCAGAATTCTGCGCTGAAATCCATTTTTCAAAAGAGCAAACAGGTTTTTTTATATTCAAGTTTGAAATCTGACATGGGGCTAGACATATTGTCAATTTCCCAGCTGTCCCAAGTCATGTGACTTGTGCTCTGATAAACTTCAATCACTCTTTACTGCTGTACTGCAAGTTATAGTAATATCACCCCCCTCCCTTTTCCCCCCCAGCAGCCAAACAAAAGAACAATGGGAACGTAACCAGATAACAGCTCACTAACACAGGATAACAGCTGCCTGGTAGATCTAAGAACAACACTCAATAGTAAAAACCCACGTCCCACTGAGACACATTCAGTTACATTGAGAAGGAAAAACAGCAGCTCTGCCAGAAAGCATTTCTCTCCTAAAGTGCAGGCACAAGTCACATGACTGGGGGCAGCTGGGAAATTGACAAAATTTCTAGCCCCGTGTCAGATTTTAAAATTGAATATAAAAAAATCTGTTTGCTCTTTTGAGAAATTGATTTCAGTGCAGAATTCTGCTGGAGTAGTACTATTAACTGATGCGTTTTGAAAAAAACATGTTTTCCGATGACAGTATCCCTTTAACAAATCGTTAGTAGGGAATTGGGAACATTCAGATCATGGGGAGTAGGAGGGACACGTGGGCGGAACAGAACCAACTGCTCAGTCTGCTGCCAGCGCCTTAGATCTCACCAGCTCCTGGGCCCCAATATAAACTGCATGGGGGGCTGTTAGTTTTGGGAATGGGACTATGAGAACATAATGTTCTTTTAGGCAGTTGTCTTTGTATATCAGTGTATCCACCACTTATTGTAGATTGCTGCAGAATATGTCGGTGCTTTATGAGTACATAATAATAATAATAATGATAAGAATGTTAGTCTTAGTAATTATAGCAATAATGATAATACTAATGTAATAATAATGATACTAATAATAATATAATAATGATAAAGCCATTATAAAAGAGAGTTGAAATTCTTTGTAAAAAATTATTTGGGCTGTTCTAGTGCAGAAAGTGCCATGACACTAGCTCTGTGCCCCCCACTCCCCAGCAGGAGTGTAAATATGGTGAGTGAGGGGGCACAATACACTGAGGGTGACACTGAGGGTGTAAAATGAGCAGAGCACCCAGGACCCCTTCATTATACTGAGCTGAATGTAAAGCTGAGCCCCTGGGCAGCTGACAGAAGCCACTCAGACTGAATAATGAGGAGGGATTGAGCCAATAGACAGCTCCCGGGGCTCAGGCTTCAGAATATGCAGCGTAATGAACTTGTGCTGGAGTCGATAGGCCTCATTGTTCATGGTCTGTTTCCTACAGGGGGGCAGCGCTGTCACAAACTACAATGAATCAGGCAGGATAATGAGACCTTTCTAAATAAAGAGAACAGACCCCCCACATAATAGACACACAGACACAGACTGGCCACATGATTCAGTGGGGGCACATGGTGCTCTGTCTACTTTGCACCCCCACGGGGGGGGGGGCACAATAGATATATGTCATGGGTTTTACTGGGTTGGAAAAAACTTTCCTTGTTTTGCGAATCTCGAGGTGTGACCAATAGCGCAACTGCCACCTGTCCAGCTGTCTGTCCAGCAGTGCTACCTGCGCTCACATCATTACTGGCCTGTTAGGCTGAATGTAAGTCAGGCAATGGCGCGTGTAAATGGGGAAATGAACCCATTACTCTCTTGTTTCTTGTTGGGCAGATTATTTTTATTTGACTTCAATATGTTTTCCCTTTGATGGGAGCCTGTGTGTTCCTAGGGCTGATCCTCTGGAGGAGGGGAAGCATTGAGTGGCACTTACCAATGATACGGTGGGGTCGGTCAGGGACATGGGGGAATTACATTGGGCAGGTGCTTTATTAAAGGCATATTACTTGTCCTTGAAAACATTTCTAATTGAAAGTACTGAGGCTTAAGTACTGCCCCAATATAATAGGATTAGGATAAACCCTAGTATCTGTTATTCATGTGGCCCTGGGGCCCCAGATAACGATCTTTCTGTAATATGTCCACAGCCTGACAAAATAGGTTAATAATATGACTGGGTGAATGAGTAGGAGTTCATCAGCCACTTGGGCTAATTGCAGTGCAGTTACCATGGCAACCAATGAAATGGCGCCAAGAGCTTGCCAACTGAATGTCTGCCCAATTGGGCTCCATCATAGAGGGGGCAGTAATCTAGTTGCTACCATGCAGCACATTCACTGTGTCAGTTCCAGTGTATCCACCCTTTCTCCTGCATTGGCAGCAGTTCTGTGTGTCGGAAGCAGGACCAGGTGCTGTCATGCAGCCCTGCCCCCACTGTATCCCAGGGACGGGACTAAGAGAGCTGCATTATGTTGATGGGGGGGTTACACAGGGTCCTCTATTTACACAAGGCACTTGAGGGCCCCTATCTCCAGCTAATGGACCCATTCAGCACAACAGTGCAATTAGGTGTCTTGAAAGCAAAGGGGGGGCTCATAAGTGTCACCGAGGGTCTCACAGGTTGCTGCGGTTACTGCAATGAAATTTAGAACGTAGAAGTGTTGCGGTATTGATTTTCTACAGCAACTTGGATCTTGAGAGGATTCTCTGCCCATATCATTCCTGGGCGCAGCGCCTGTGCTTTCTGCGGATGATGAGTTGGGCCCTCGATTCTCCATTAATAGGGAATTTACTTAGAAGAGGATCCTCAGTGTAATAGTATTTTAGGGCTAGTTTATCCTCCCATGTGCAGTGAATCGCACGATACTCTGGGGCTTTTAACATCAATAGTCAATGCTGCACCAGGAGCAGATCTGGTGGAGTCAAAATAGGCCCTGGCATTCCAAGTACACAGAGGCCCAATCAGCTCCCCATAATCCACTAAATAGTGACTTTATATGGAATCATGGAATCTTATGGCAGCCCCTCTGGCATTTGCCAGAACCCACAGATTGTCAGTCCAGGCCTGACCAGTAGTAGTTGGCAGGGGGCGTAACTATAGAGGAAGCAGACCCTGCAGCTGCAGGGGGGCTCAGGAGGTATAGGGGCCCCATGAGCCCATAATTCATATACAGTTTCAATAAATATTGAAAAAACAAGTCAACCTCTAAACATTTTGGGGGCCTGAAAAATAGTTTGCTGTGGGGCTCAGTGATATCTAGTTACGCCACTGGTAGTTGGACACTCACAGGGACATCAGGGCAGTGTGGCCTGTAGCCATGAGCTTGGGCTTCTGTACCAGCCCAAGGCAACCACAGCCCTTTAGCAGTTAAGATCCGTGTCTCCAAAGATGCCCCAGTAGCTCCCCACTTTCTTTTCTGCTGCTGATTCACTGCACCTGCTCTGTGCTGCTGTCACTTACTGAGCTTAGGGTCCATCCCACAATACACAGTACACGTAGAATATAAATGTCACAATACAAGACTGATTAGTCATTAATACAGATAATTACTACCTGGTAGCACATAAACCAGTACACTAGCATCAGAATTTAATATTCAGCCCTGTAGCATCAGCTTATATTAAAGACCAACCTCATTTTCTGCTGGATAATTTGTGACAACCCCTAAGTTTATCTTCTCAACAGCTGCTCAGAGCCCACTGAGCATGTGAGTGTCGCAGACACTCCTAACAAAATCCAAGATGGGAAACTCCTGTGAGAACTTTGGTAAGAATGTAACTGTCTGTAACTGACTGTAGGTAACTCTCTCGCTATTCAACTTTTTTTTCAAAATCTTACATCTGCCCCTTTCCCTTAATTTATGGGCATGTCAGGGTTTAAGCCCCTATGAATCCATGTTGGCATTCCTTCTCAGAACCCCCTGTTGCCTCACACAGGGCTATGGCAAGTCAGTTGCTCCAGTTAAATGATCTGGTTTCCTTCTAATTCTTATTCAGTTCTGCCAACTCCATTGTACATGTTCAACAACATCACTGAAAAAATGTCATTTTCCCTGTGTCACTCACACGCTCCTCCTGCCTAGGGTTGCCACCTTTTCTGGAAAAAAATACCGGCCTTCCTATATATTCATCTTTTTTCCCTATTGATAACATTGGGATCAACCATCATTTTTACCGGCCAGGCCGATAAAATACCGGCCAGGAGGAAACCTTACTCCTGCCCTGCGGCTGGGTTATGTACTAACATTTGCAAAGTTTGGCCCGCCCCTTCTGGTCAGTATTTTAACTGCCCCTGCACCAAACCTAGTGATTTTTTAACAAATCTTTATTATATACAAGTTT
Source organism: Xenopus laevis (assembly GCF_017654675.1). Classification (NCBI taxonomy): domain Eukaryota; kingdom Metazoa; phylum Chordata; class Amphibia; order Anura; family Pipidae; genus Xenopus; species Xenopus laevis. The sequence goes on along the minus strand of NC_054374.1, from coordinate 28,898,693 downwards.
TTTCTTTCTAAATATGAACCCACCAATAAATCTGGTGACACCTGGCGATTCAGGGAGATTTAGTCCCCTGGCGACTAATCGCCTCTTCTATGGGGCGACATCTCCCGAACGGCTTTCCCCTGTCTTGCACCGGCTATAATGAAAAGTTGCCTGCTGCCCTTACAGTAAAGAACCCCTTCCTATGCTGATTGTGATATCTCCTTTCCTCTCCACCAATGAATCTCTCATTCTCCTTTGTGGTAAATGTGTTTCACAGGTGGGATTCACACTTGATGTTATAATAACTAATAACTAATTTTGCACCCATCCACTCGTGACACAGGTAGGCATGTTAAGAGGCTGCTGTAAGGGGCTGTGTGTTTGATATGGAGGTAGGAAGCAAGATCTCTATTATAATCTGTACAGACAATGTGCCGGAGGCTCAGGGAGGATTGGGAGAGTGACCAGTGGGGTTGCCACCTTTTCTGGAAAAAAATACCGGCCTTCCTATATAGTTATCTTTTTTCCCTATTAATAACATGGTGATCAGCCATCATTTTTACCGGCCAGGACAGTAAAATACTGGCCAGGTGGCAACCCTAGTGACCAGTTCAAGCTTTAGCCCCAACTATCTGTCTGACATATACAATGTGCGTGTGTGACTAAAGTGCAGGAGTGCTACTTGCCCAGAATGTAGCTGAAGGTAGGTATTGATCAGAGTAACATTTATTTAAAGGTGAAGTAGTCTTTTATATGTATAGAGCCCACGGCACAGGACTCGCTCCCCAAATGCATGAACCTGAATCCCAAGAGTGGCCCTGTTTCCCCATAATTAACTCCAATAGCAAGTGCAACGTAGTGGGATGGGCCTCACTTCCCTGGCTCTCGGTTGGTGATCGCTAGCCAGTAGTAGCATATGGGTTCCCATTAGCCACCCTCCAGTAACAAGAGCCAGGAACCCAGACACATGGCACCTGCCGGCCCCTCTGCACAGCTCTACCCTTAGGAGTCATTTGCTTGAGAGCAGCACTGCCCTTGAGTCTCATTTGTAAGGTTGGGGAGGGGCCCCTCTGCAGGGGCCCAATGCTTAGAAAGTGACTTTACTTGTCCTTTATGTCCATAAATCCATTTAAAGACAATATCTTCTAAACAAAAGCCCCTCCATAGTAATAGGATGGGTAAAAGGATAAAGGGCGGGGGGGGGGGCAGTAATTATGGGATTACACTAATTTTACTCAGGAGTAAACATGTTGTTACTATGGCAACCGTGCCAGCTGTGATTTTGCCCTCTATTTCCATATAGAAAATGTAGCAAGGCTCTTAATTCCTGCACTAGTGTAACACTATCACTATCTGTTGCCCCTCAGAGCTGGAGGTCACCCATGTATAGGGACACATTACCCACTGTCTGTTGCACTAGGGCAGTTATCACTGGCATACAGGGCTTGTGGGTAATGGGAATGCAAATGACAGGTGTAGAAGAACAATGTGGCCACGTAGTAAATGTGACTTTCATAACCACGGAAGCTGACAGTTCAAGTTAGTAAGTCAGCAGCTGCTCACTAGATGGAGGATCCCTTCCCTACAGCAGGTAACTACTCACATATATTTAATTATGGCTCAATATCAGGCCCGGACTGGCAAATGCCAGAGGGGCTGCTGTAAGATGCCATAGAAAACCACTATTTAGTGGGCTGGTGGGGGGCTGTTTGGGCCTCTGTGTAATTGGAATGCCAGGGTCTAGTTTGATTCCCAGTCCAGACCTGCTCAATTTGATGGTGGTTCCTTTTCCAGCAGTATGTGGACAAGTTCCCCCACAGAACAAAAACGCAGCCTCCTCCCACAAGGCAATGCTTAAGCTGGGTGCTCCCTCTCAGCATGTTCTGCAACTTGTTTCTGTTGATGATATCAATTGTGCTCTCTGCATTAGTCATACAGCCCCCCTCGACCCGCATCAAAGCACTGAAAGGTGAGCACTGTGGGTGGCATCGGAAAGACCGCCTCAGGGCAGCCAGGGGCATAGAATTGACCCTGCTCAGGTGTAAATGTCAGACTTAAGGTGACCATAGATGCAAAGATCCTATTGAGGATTCGTACGATTTTTCGAACCAAGAGTGTGTGGAGAGTCCCGTAATTTTTCGTCCGGCGATCCCGCCGTAAGACTATTGCGCTCTCATCGTAATCTGATCGTTTGGCCATAGGGCCGAGCGTTCAGATTACCCCCGATATCGCCATGCCCATTACCGTTAGTGGCAAACGCCAAACGAGCAGATCTTTTCGTCTATGGCCACCTTTACTGGCCTGGAATTGCCAGATGAGATTACAATCAGTGCACAAGAGAGAGCGCACCACCACCTGACAGAACAGAGAGGAGGCATTCCACAGCCACAAAGGTTGGCTCTTTGTTAAAACAATTAGCATACCTCCCAACATTTTGGAAGTAAAAAGAGGGACAAAATGTTTTTTTCACACGTATCGCAACAAAATGTTTTGACCACGCCCCTTTCTGTGGCCACACCCCCTAATTACCATGTCCATTTTACAAAATTTGGCAGGTTATGGAAGTTTGAAAATATATCTCCTTATCTAAACTGTTTTTTTTGTGTCTCAAAATTATTACAAAGTATCTTATTTGCACTTGTTAGCTGTTCTGGGCTCTGCCAAAAGCCAATTAAGTTAGAAACTTTGTTTCTTTTTCTGGCTGTTCAGTGCAGAGAAAATAGGGACATTTCAGTACAAATGAGGGACTGCGGGTTGAGCTGTCAAAAGAGGGACTGTCCCTCCAAAAAGGGACAGTTGGGAGGTATGAATTAGGGCTAAATTTTCTAAGCCCCTCAACAAGTGCAGGGCACAAACTGAGGGCCAGAAAGGTTGACATTTGGAAAGAAAGCCCTCCTTGCTCTCCTAGATACTCACAAAGGTGAGGTTGGGGAGAACAATGATATTCTGTCCTAGACATGTCATAGTATCATGGCCCTTACAGAACTATTCTTATTATGCAGAGATCTCTCATTGTTCCAAATCGCACACTGGCACTTTGCTCTGGGGACATTATATCTCTGGTGACACACACATAAAAGGGCTGACTGGGGCTTCCTGAGCAGGAAAACAGGTGCTCATGTGATTTACGGAGCCCGTAAAGCACCCATTAAGTCTCGCCTGAGCTCATTTGAGACACCTCAGGCACCTTAATAATCACCAAGGCAAATAATAACAGGGTGACATTCACTGAATAAACACATTGACTGCGGCTGTGCAAATAACTGTCAGCTCTGTGTAATTAAAATATAAAAAACAATAAGAAAAGATAGTCCTTTAGATTAGTTAACCCTTGTGGATCCTCTCAGCTGTACATAAAAAATCTCACAGGCGTCAAAGGAATCAGCGCCTATGGCAACACAGAAAACCGACAACAGAACAAAAATATGGTGTAGTATGTTCAGATTTGTTTAGATGACACCATGTGTTGGACAACAAGAAAAACTTTCTCGTGTTAGTTCCTCTTTAAAGAGCCTTCTCCAAAGCATGCATGTAAGCTTGTTCCAGAAACCTCCACCAACTCTAGCCAAAGTGCCTACTTACAAGATGGTAATTTCCTTTTTGCATGTTATACTCAGTCGTATTCTCTCCTTCTCCAAGAAGTAACTTCATGCCCCAGAGAGGGAAAACTTTTCTCTCTGGATTAAAATCGGGGAAAACCTGCTAAAAGACTTGCATATGGGTGACTATCCTCATGAAAACTAATGTGAGTATAATATTTTAAAGTTTTTATCCCTAATAATAAAACAGCATTACGCTATGAGATCTTTGTATTTCCATATTGGGGCTTGATGTTACTGCTTGGAGAGGGAGAGAATACCACTAAAGGTGGCCATACACGGGCAGATTAAAGATGCCGATATCGGTCCTTTAGACCGATTCGGCAGTTTATCTGCCCATGTGTGGGGGCTCCCGATGGGTCCTCCCGATCAATATCGGGCAGATATCGATTGGTTGAGTTTGATTTTTTGTACGATCCAGGACCGCTAGATGGCTAGTTGATGTGGTCCTACGACCCGTTGGAGCCCATTCGTAGTATTGTAATCCGATCGTTCGGCCCCAGGGCCAAACGTTCGGATTCATCTGATATCGCCCATATCATATCGGCATTTAAAAAATTATGCCATCCCAGTGTTTTTGAACCAATGTGGGTGTGGTTGGGCGGCATGCCGCCCCCTTAAAATCCTGCTGCCCCAGGCCCAGGCCTAGGTGGCCTTTCCACAAATCCGGGCCTGTCGGGACTTCAGCATTTCGAGACTTCGCAGTTCGGGACCTTGGCTCTTCTGGACTTCAGCAGTTCTGGACCTTGGCAGTTTGGGACTTCGGCAGTTCAGGACCTTGGTTCTTCAGGACTTCAGCAGTTTGGGACCTTGGCCCTTTGGGACTTCAGCAGTTCAGGACTTTGGCAGTTCGGGACCTTGGCTCATCAGGACTTTGGGAGTTTTGGACCTTGTCTCTTCAGGACTTTGGCAGTTTGGAACCATGGCTCTTTTGGACTTTGGCAGTTTGGGACTTTGGCTCTTCGGCAGTTCAGGACCATGGCTCTTCGGGACTTTGGCAGTTCATGACTTTGACCCTTCTCGAGTTTAGGACTTCAACAGTTTGGGACTTCGGCAGTTCGTGACCTTGGCTCGTCGGGACTTCTGCTCTTCGGCAGTTCGGCTCTAAGGGACTTTGGCTTGCACGCTCTTAATCTGAAAGTGCAGCACAGCCTGGCCCCCCATTAACCATAAAATTTTCCGGAAAGACTGTCACCCCTGTGCCCTCCTAATGGCGGACCTGGCTGCAGCTGCTCACTGGCATTGAGCTCCATAATAAGTACAAGCTGCCTGATGGTCATTGCGTGAGTCTGTAGGATAATTCATTGCTATAAGATTTTGCACCCATGATGTTTGGCACAGCAGTGACATCACAGGAGGATCTACTGGCACAACTCATGCTCACAGGCTGTTACAGGGTACCCAGTCATGTCATTAAAACTGCTGCATGACTAAATAGGCAGTTCTGCATGCTGCAGGCCGTAGTGCTATCATGCAGGATGCAACTATTTTGTCATTTGGCCAAAAACCCTTGGAAACAGACAAAGCTACTTTATAATACAATGCTTGTGGTACTTACTGGAAGCCAGTGGGCACTTGCACCCTGCCAGCTAAGCCGATGCCAGTAATGTTAACATCATGTTGAACTGAATACCTCCATTATTCCATTCATCAATGCCCAGTGGGCAGGGAGCAGATGCATAAACCCCGTGAGATGAAATTAGCCACAGAATTAGGAAAATCATCAAATTTTGAACTCAGAAGGAAAGGGTTTCAAATGAGATGAAGGATTCCAGGAAACAACTGGACAGTAGCAGCTCAAACTTTGAAGTGCGTTTATTGCTTTTACACTCAGTGTCAGCTGCTTTTCATTTGGGACACCGCACCCTCTGTCCTTAATGTGCAGGAAATTGCAATTATTGCTGTTGCCTTTAACAGAAGGGATGGTTCTCTACTCTCTGCTCATAGCACCTCTGTCTGTTCCATGTGCATCACATTGCTGGTCCTCTCTCTCAGTGCCAGCTATATCCTGTGGCAGAGCATCAGTCTCAGTGCCCTGTGTCATCTGTAGCGTGGCTTCTCTTTCTGGCATGCAGATATTGCCACTGTATGGACTGTAACCAGGGCAGCCATCAGGGGGGACAGGGGGGAGGGTTGTAGGGGGTCCCGAGGGTAAGGGGGGCCCCAGTCACTCCACACTTACTTGATTAGCCGGGCCCCCCATCTTTCTGAGAGCTGCTGACTTCTGGAAGGCATGAACGTTTATGGGGCCCTGTCCACCAATTTTCTCATAATGTGGGGGAGGGGCCTGGCCACCAAATTTTTTTTCTCATGTTGGGTCCTAGCCACCAATATTTGTTTTGTTTTTTTACTGTGTGGTGGGGAGGGCGGACCTGTAGGTGGGGCTTGCGGTGGGCGCAGCCCAAGGGGCCCAGGAAATTTTGTCGTATGGGGCCCTGTGATTTCTGATGGCGGCCCTGACTGTAACCAACATGTATCCTGCACCATGGCCTCTAACTCAGTGTCATGTGGCTGACTCCTGTAGCATGGCCTCACTCTCTCATTGTCATGTGTCTCCTGTAGCGTGGCCTCTCTCTCAGTGCCATGTGTCTCCTGTAGCGTGGCCTCACTCTCTCATTGTCATGTGTCTCCTGTAGCGTGGCCTCACTCTCTCATTGTCATGTGTCTCCTGTAGCGTGGCCTCTCTCTCTGTGCCATGTGTCTCCTGTAGCGTGGCATCACTGACTGGGGAGGAGCCGTTGCCACTGAATGAATTCTGTAATGCCACGTTGTTTTCCAGAAAAGCCTGGGTGTCCCCGTAGATAACCTCAATGTGCCTCCTTTGTGACCTCCACACTGCAGAGGGGAGCATATAAGACAGAGTTAACCGCATTTAGCAAGTACCATTCTTGGGCCTAGGGCAAGTGGAGTGTCACGGCATTCATGCCAACCAACGATATCTCATGTACACTCAGGGTTCTGCCGGCACAAAAGAACTAAAAAAAGGAGGTCCAAGTGCACAGGGTAAAGTCAAATACATACAGGCTTCCTTTTGCTCGCCCCTTTATCCCTGTGACCCCTATTGCTAGAGGAGTTTATGTTGCACTGCTGTTTAAATAAATCAGCTGTTTGTGCCCCCCTAGAAACGTCATTGGGGAATTGACCTCATTTGCTGAAATGAAAGAAAAACTCTTCCCGGCTGTTCCCTTTCTGGATATCCTGAAGGAAATCTGAACTTTTGTTGTGTAAATTATTCACCAAGCCGAGATGATACAGAGGCGAGTGTTTGGAATCATTGGAGGGGTGCATATGTGCCAAACTGGGCCCTATCAGTGGCAGGTTCCTCACCTCTCTCTCACACACTTGTTTTCTGCACCTCTGGGATCAGGAATCTATAGACCAGTTCTGCAACAATTTCCTCTGACTGGATCTGAGTGCGACTGTGAAACATATTAGTCCGACATGCAAAACAGAAGAAAAAGGGGCGGCAAAGCTATAAGGACCTACAGTATAAGAGAGGCCTCATTTTATTCTAATTTCCACTGCCAATCACAGACACTGTAATGTAATCACAGACACTGCAGTGGGAATTCTGGTGTCTGTGTTGGACATCATGAAGGGCCCCCCCCCCACGAAACGTTGATGCACGGCTGGTGAAAAATAAATGGGGTAAGCTCCAGCACCTGCAAAAAAACATGGTGTGACTCTCTTCCATTGCTTTCTGTATATGATTGATGTGTGCTGACTGTCTAGGGAGTTCTGCACCACCAGGCAGGAGTATCATAGGAAAGGATAGGAGGTGAGGTTATTTTCAATTTTGGTATATAATAAACCTAACATGTCCCAAACAAATCCCTGTAATTAGTATAATGTGTCTGATAACATCCAATGTAATTAATACAAATGAAACATTTGTAATTAATACAAATGAAATGCTATGTGTGACAATGTGTTATGACTGGTTCGAGTAATTTACTTGTAATGATCATTTCTACTGACCCTATTGATCTCTATTGGTCTCTCTTAATAAGATCTCCCTAGGAATGAAAGTGCTATAAGTGGTTGAACTTGTTCCAATTTACAGTCCAGCACAGTCGTTCCCTTCAGAAAGCCACTCCTGGTGGTGGTTTGGACCTAAGTGTGGGAGGTAACAAAGTGTGGGAGATGGCTCCAGCTCCAGAAGCCCTAGGCAGAATAGGATGGAAAAGGCTTTGGTTAATTGTATAATTAGAACTAAAGACTATGGTTGGAAGTAAGGATTATGATGGACAGGAGGAGGAGTTTATATGGATGTGCAGACCAAATGATCATATAGCACTAGAGCATGTGAGAGGGGGATATAATACAGTGAATAAACTACCCCCTATTGTAAAATAAGGATATTATAAGTCACAGAGGAGTTCCATGACCATCAGCCGAGTGCTTTTATACAGGTCATGGAACTGTGGTTACTTCTAATATCCTCAAATTTTCCAACAAGGGGTTCTTTATTTACAGTAAGGTCCAAAAATCTTTGAACAGAGACAACTTTTTTCTAATTTTGGTTCTGTACATTACCACAATTAATTTAAAATGAAACAACTCAGATGCAGTTGAACAGAAGACTTACAGCTTTAATTCAGTGCGTTGAACAAAAAGATTGCATAAAAATGTGAGGAACTAAACACAGTCATCTCATTTCAGGGGCTCAAAAGTAATTGGACAATTGACTCAAAGGCTATTTCATGGGCAGGTGTGGGCAATACTTTTGTTATGTCATTATCAATGAAGCAGTTAAAGGAGTTGATTTGGGGGGTGATTGTATATAGAAGACTTTCCTGTGAACAGACAACATGCGGTCAAAGGAGCTCTCCATGCAGGTGAAACAAGTCAAAAACAGAAAAAACCCATCTGACAAATTGCTACAATATTAGGAGTGGCAAAATCTACATTTTGGTACATCCTGAGAAAGAAAGAAAGCACTGGTGAACTCAGCAACGCAAAAAAACTTTGCAGTGCATCCTCTGTTTTTACTTTCATGCAGTCTTCTCTTAGGGTAAGGCCAGACGAGGAGATTCGGGGAGATTTTGTCACCTGGCGACTTATCGCCACGTCTTTTGCGCGACTATCTCCCCGAACTGCCTCAGCGTCTTTTCTCCATAGGCTACAGCGCAAAATCGGCTGCGCTAATGCACACGCGGCGATGCGTTTTCAATAGTCACCCAAAGTTGCCTCAGTGAGGCAACTTTGGGCGACTAATGAAAACGCATCGCCGCGTGTGCATTAGCCGGGCGACTTTTCATTCTAGCCTATGGGGAAAAAACGCTGAGGCAGTTCGGGGAGATAGTTGCGCAAAAGAGCTGGCGATAAGTCGCCAGGCGACAAAATCTCCCCGAATCTCCTCGTCTGGCCTTACCCTTAGGGTCAGGGCACACAGACAGATTCAGCGACAAATCTCCTCTTCTTCGGGGCGACTAATCTCCCCGAACTGCCTCTTCTGCCTTCCCACCGGCTAAAATGTAAATCACCAGCGTGATGGTGAGTGATTTGTTTTCTGAAGTTGCCTCATGAGGAAACTTCGGGTGACTTTGGAAAGCGAATCGCTCCGAGTGCCATCCCGCTGGCAATTTAGATTTTAGCCGGCGAGGTGACAGCTCGGGGAGATTAGTCACCCAGAAGAAAAGGAGATTTGTCGCCAGACGACTAATCTCCCTGAATCTGTCTGTGTGCCCTGACCCTAATAGAAAACTGCATGAAAGCAAATACAGAGGATGCACTGCAAGGTGCAAGCCACTCATAAGCATCAAGAATAGAAAGGCTAGATTGGACTTTGTTAAAAAAGCCAGCACGGTTCTGGAAAAACAGTTTGCCTTCTACATTGTTCGTTTTACCCATCAGTTTCCTGATTGCAGGGGATCCAACGCAGATAGAGACAGAGTCTGTTGTAAGATCCACTACTATCGGGAGATGCCACCAAACCACTTTACTCTACTTTCTCTGGCTGGAATGTAGAGATTCGTCAGTGCTGGAAACCCTAACAGGTCCTTGGCCCATCTCCTACCAAATCATGGGAAAGAGAACATCCCAAATATAGGAAGTACATAGAATTCTATCCCATAATTACTTTATTCCCTTTACCTAGAGGGGATGTTGATGCGGGTAATAAAAAATGAGGTCAGATTTCATGCTTAGTAGATCAATTCCTAAGTCCATCTGATGTATAAGCAGCAGACCAGATGGGACTAACTAAAAGTAATGAGTAGCATTGAGTTGCTGTGAATAAATGGCACACAAAGTAGTATACGGTAAATTATGAATCCTGTAGCACTGCCATGATTGTGCCCAGCTCACTTTACCAGTCAGGGCAATATAAAAGTGTTGCCATACTGTCTGTGAGTTGTTGGGGTATCTGTGTTACTGCCTCTCTATACCTGTAATGTGCTGTTTGTGGATCTGTTTGATTCGCTCTTCTTTCCCCGCCTGGAGCTTAGACCAACATGAGTCCAGTCTCTTTGTATCGATCTCTTTTTGCTTCTCCTCTCTTTCTTCTGCAAAAGTCTCTTCAGCACTTCCAGATGCGCTTCTTGCAGTCTAACAGACAGTTCGCAAAATAAGAGGCAAATAGTTTCACTTATAGCCAAACTGGCAATTTGAGTGTTGTGGCAAGTGCCATAGAAGCTGCTGTAAAGCTCCATAGACTGACACTTTCAATTGGGCCTGAGTGGGCCTTTTTAGGCTTTGGCGTCCTTGAAATGCCATGTTGTACTTTGACTCTCAGCCCCTACATGGCTGCTCTGGCACTTTTACTTTTATTTAACGTGCTCCCCAAGAAGCCAAAAAGTACAGAATATCTCTCACTTCCAGAAAAGGTGGCAACCCTACTCACTTTGTATGTGATAAGGAGTCAGACTATATCTGGAAAAACAGAATTCATGTTTCCATTTATGCTAAACAGTGAGAGAACTTGCCTAGTATGGGCCAATAAGCCAATGCCGCAGTAAAACATACAGTTTGGTGCCACAATACCTGCTCTATCACAAACCAATATGGATGACTCCTATGAAGCATTACCCCTAACCAATTTAGTTGTCATAGTCACCTTGTATTCATATGGGATACGTGGCTTAATGTTCATCACTATAATCCTGCCCTTTGTCTCCCCCTGCTGGCTTGTGTGTAGCAGACACCAATGTTCAACACCAGACCAATAATACTGCTTGTGTGAGACATAATGGGGCAAATTCACTAAGATGCGAAGTTGTGCCAGGCGCAACTTCGCCGCACTTCGCCGCACTTCGCCAGGCGTAGTTTCGCCAGCACTTCGCAAATTCACTAAAATCCGAAGTTGCGCACAGGGGTAGCGTAAGGTTGAGGAGTTGCGCTAGCGTTGTTTCGCTATATAAATCGAAGTTGCGCTAGCGAAGGCTAATTTGCATACGGTGCGAAATTCAAATTTCAATGGAGGAACACGTATCTGCAGTACAAATGCCTAGAAAACCTTCAAATCTGCAAATAAAAATTTTATTTTGCCCTACACATGTGCCCACTGTCTAGGTAATTTGCCATGAGTCAGGAAATGTAGGGGGGAGGAAGGGGAGCCCCAAAAATTTTTCGATCTTTTTCAGCCTATCAGCCATCATGTAGAAAACACGCCAGCGTTTTTTGGGACTTAGAAAAATTTTTGACTTTTTTTGAAACAATCCCTATCTGCTCTATTGCGCTTCGCCAGGTCTGAGGTGGCGAAGGAAGTCTAGCGTAAAAGGTAGCGTTCACTACACTGCGCAAGTTAGTGAATTTGCGTAGTTTCGTCGCTAGCGAAGATTCGCCTGGCGTAAGGTTGCGAAGTAACACTAGTGAAACTACACCAGCGTTCGTTAGTGAATTTGCGCAGTAGCGAAAATGCCAAATGCTAGTGAATTAACTCTAGCGTTCGGCGCTTCGCGCGTTAGTGAATTTGCCCCATTGTCTGCCTATTATATAGTGTATTTATTGCTACACTGGGTAGAAGGGTGCAGCTGAAGAACACCATATTAAAATGGACATATACAGGTAAATGGAAGTTGGGAGCATGTTTGGTGCCAGTATGACAAGCAAATTGATGTTGTGCCCATATTGGTGCTAATGTAATGTGACTCAGGCTTGTGCCTGGCTGATGTGCACGTGGGGATGTTTCCACTGAATTCTGTTCTGTTAACATCCACAGAGGTGTGATTACATATTTAAATTACAAACACAGACATGTCTCTAATTGTATATTTTTAGTACAGACATAAACACATGAGCATTTCTCTATTATTTTAGATACAGACATAGATAGACACATAGAAATGGTTACCTACTGCTCAATCTCCTTCTCTCTAAAGGCCCAGTCCTTCCTCTCCTGCACATCCATCATCTTCCTCCTCTTCTCCAGCTGAGAGATGTCACTGAGGGGAGGGTAGAGTTGCCATGCCTGGCTCTCTCCATCATCTCCACTTCTACTAGCCCAGCAGGAAGCCCACGGCCTGAACGAGGAAGATAAAGAAAATTGAGAGTTAGTGTCTGTAAGGGTTAGAAGACAAAACAGGGAAGAGATGGAGGACAAAAAAGATTAGCTGTGAGCCAGGGGGAGATTAGACAAATGCTTGCATCATCATCATCATTTATTTATATAGCTCCAACAAGATACACAGTGCTTTGCATGTTGAATTGCTTCACAAACTCATTCATTTGTAGTTATTATTCTCTTCCTGGAGTACAGATAGTATCATGTTAGTTTATATAAGTGTAAATATAGAAGAATCTCCTGTTATGTTTCACATTCCACAGCCAGGTGGCACTCTCAATAGAAAAGGCAGATGACAAGTGAAAGCGGCAGTTGAGCATTACCCCAGTAAGATTGGCAAGAGTCAGCAGCTCAGGAATGGATCCGGGGCATGCCACATATTCAGGACTGTAGGGATCTGTAATCTGTCTGAATGGCCACTGTTCGTACCAGAGGAGTTGCCGCCCTGCTGATCAAGAAATAATTTGTTATTACAAATAATAATTGTTATTACAAAGTCAAGAACCTTATGTAAATACTATGACATTGCTGATAAATGCAATTTTTGGGGGTGCATTGATAACATTTAAATGAAATACAAGCAGTGCCTCCCTTCTATGAGGTTCCTAAAGGTGTTTCTTATTTTTCACATAACCGGGTAAGCTGTGACTATATATTAGGCAGGTCCCAAAGACTTACCTGGAGATGGCTAGTAGAACACTGAGTGGAACCTGCTGAACAAATGTAACCAGAGGCCTAGAGCCAGAGAAAAGATGTGCTGTTAGCCTGATAGCCACCCGGCCATATGGTAAAAAGCGAAATGCCATATGGTAAAAAGCACATAAGAAAAGGAAACAGGTCTGAGGCACATTTCTGACAGACGCATACCTCCCAACATTTTGGAAGTAAAAAGAGGGACAAAAATTTTTTTCCTGCACGTAGCGCAGCAATTTTTTGACCCCACCCCTTTCTGTGGCCACACCCCCTAATTACCATGTTTGTTTTACAAAATTTGGCAGGTTATGAAAGTGAAAATATTTCTCCTTATCTAAACTGTGTTTTTGTGTCTCAAAATTGTTACAAAGTATCTTATTTGGACCTGTTACCTGTTCTGGGCTCTCTGCTAAAAGCCAATTAAATGAGAAACTTTGTTTCTTTTTCTGGCTGTTCAGTGCATAGAAAAGAGGGACTTTCCAGTACAAATGAGGGACTGCGGGTTGAGCTGTCAAAAGTGGGACTGTCCCTCCGAAAAAGGGACAGTTGGGAGGTATGCAGACGCTATAGAGTAAGTTCTAGTAACAGTACCCAAACTAATACACCTCCATCTGATTGTGAGACCCACAGTGCATATAAATAAAAGGTATGGCAGGTGGCAACCCTACTTACCGCTCAAAGTACTTGTACCGGTCCATACCTCCCAACTGTCCCGTTTTTAGAGGGACAGTCCCTCTTTTGACAGCTCAACTTGCAGTCCCTCATTTGACCTGGAAAGTTTTTCTCTGCACTGAACAGCCAGATAAAGAAATAATGTTTCTAACTTAATTGGCTTTTGGCAGAGAGCCCAGAACAGCCACAACAGAAGATAAGATACATTTGTATCAATTCAAATGTATCTAGAGAAGCAAATAAGTAATTGTAACAATATAAGATAACAGGTCTCTTGGGAAAAGTTAGACTCACAGCTTTAAGAGCAATTCACCTTCATTAGCAAAACTGTAATAACTGAAAATAAAAACACAGAAATATGTTCAAACTTTTATAACTTGTGAAATTTTGTAAAATGAACCTGGTAATTAGGGGGTGTGGCCACAAAAATGGGCCCTGCCAATAAAATTCACCACACTCTGCAACTTTTTTTGGGCCTGTTTTTATTTCCAAAATGTTGGGAGGTATGCTGGGGCACACAATCAGATCAGCCTATCGCCCACCTCAACGTGGATAAATTGGGGAGAGATCTCTAAGTGTATGTGGCCACCTTTATATGGAACTTCTGAGCAGCAGATTTCCCAGATAGAGCACCACAAATTTGCACACACATAATTGGGATTCCATAGCAACCTGTATATAAAGCGTATGGACACGTTGCCATGGAAACGCTGCCGGGCAAGGTACTCGCCTCACGTGGTACTATGGGGCGGAACCTATTGAGTCTGAGGAAAAGGCTGGAGGCAGAGCGGAAGCTGGAATATGAGGGAGAAGAATCAGTCCTTGGGACTGAGCGCTGAGTCGGTGGGTGCCCTGAGCCATACACTATGCAATGGGCAATGAGTGAGGATGTTGTAGGAGCCCTGGCAGTGACTAGGCTATACAAAACTCCGCCCACATTGCAAGAACATTTGACGCTGAATTTTCAGTCGCTAACGTATCTTATTGCATGGTTTTTTAAACCACGTGACCAGTATGAGCGCTGCCCGGAAAGGATTACAAATGGCTCCGTAACCAATATGGCTGCCGTAGAGCGCGACATAACACTACAAGTTCCGGCTTGCCCCGCACCTTAGCGCCTGCGCACCATCGTCTTTCCCTTGTATAGCGGAAGCAACTGAGAACGCCGCTAGGAGACCAACTGCTAAGGACAAGTAAGTCGGGGCTGTTTGGGAGTATTGTGTGGCCCTTACTATTCTGGGCCCCAAGTGTACTTCATGGGACTATAACGCTATATAGGGGGCCCTACTGTGTATAGGAGAGGGGTATCTGTGTATAGGGGGGTTTATGGGTGAGAGTTGTGTATTGAGGTGCAGAAGTGTGTGTGAGCTTATAGCTGTGTGTATACCAGACTCTGCTGTGTGTATACCAGGCTCTGCTGTGTGTATACCAGGCTCTGCTGTGTGTATACCAGGCTCTGCTGTGTGTATACCAGACTCTGCTGTGTGTAGGAGGCTGTACTTGTGTAATTGGGGGGTACCTCTGTATATAGGGGGTGCCACTGTGTAATTGGTTGTATTGGTGTCTATGGGGCTCAGCAGCAGCTGCAGAAGGACAACCTCTCACTGACAGTTCTACACTGCTGATATGAGCAATCTGCAACAGGAGCGCCCCCTGTTGTTCTGCCCCAAAGGCTCAAGTTACTGAAGCTGGAAGCGTCTCCTGGCGCCTGATGATAAAACTCCTCAGAGAAGTGCAAAGTCATGATGATAGTGGGGTAAAACTGCCAAACTGAGTCAAAACTAAAAAGGGTAAAAAAAAAACCCCCATTGAGTATTGGAAAAGTGGTCAGACCTTTTTTGGCAGCTTTCCATCCTTTTGTCTGGGCATGTTCAGTTGCCCTTTAAGACTTTTTGTGTAAGTAGGAAGTAGCTTGGCGCCTTGTTTGGAATTCATTTTCTGCTGAAATTCTCAGATTTGCTCCTGGTTGGTCGGATGATGCCCCAAATTCCTCCATTGAGTTGGAGTCAGGGATGTGACACGGCCAATCTAGAACATTTGACTTTTTGTTCTTCAGGCTCTGTCTCAGATTTGCTTGGTCTTGTGTATTGTCAGTGTATATAGTGTGTGTGTACTGACTGTATGCATTGTGCTGAGTGTATGGAGGGATCACTGTATTGTATCACTGTATATTGTATCACTGTAGATCACTGTGTATTGCTGTACATACAGGTCCCACTGTTTGGATGAGTGTTTAGGAATTAGCTGTCTGTGTCTATAGGGGGTTGTATCTCTATTTCAAGGGGGGCTGCAATGAAAGAACATATACTTCTAAGCCACTTCCCAATATCCATTCATTCCTCCTACTCTCTGGGTTTATAGTTCTGTGTAACTGACATTGTGTCTGTCCCTTTCTCTGCACTGCTGCCTCTGACTCCTGATACAACTTCCCAATATCCATTCATTCCTCATTCTCACTGGGTTTATAGTTCTGTGTAACTGTCATTGTGTCTGTCCCTTTCTCTTCTCTGCTGCCTCTGACTCCTGATACAACTTCCCAATATCCATTCATTCCTCATTCTCACTGGGTTTATAGTTCTGTGTAACTGTTCTGTGTCTGTCCCTTTCTCTTCTCTGCTGCCTCTGACTCCTGATTCAACTTCCCAATATCCATTAATTCCTCATTCTCACCAATATCTATATATATATATATATATATATATATATATATATATATATATATATATATATATATATATATATATATATATATATATATATATATATATTATAGTGCATAAAGTATAATTATATATATTATAAGTTACCGAGGAGCTTCATGACCATATAAAAACACAAGGCCAAAGGCCGAGTAACTCCAAGGTAACTTCTAATATCCTCATTAGCGATTGTCCACTGAATAAAGACATTTAAACACTTCTAAGACCTGTGAGTGCGATCTCCATTTCCAGCTTTATATTCAAACTTCAACAAGGACTGCACCCAGGCATAATTGATGACATTTTCGTGAGTGCCGGTTTTTTCCCTTCACTATATATATATATATATATATATATATATATATATATATATATATATATATATATATATATATATATATATATATATATAAGATCGAAATGTTGAGTCTCCAATAAAGTATCACATTTGTTAAGCTTCAGAAGAGTCCCGTGAGTGTCCTTATTCCTGCAGAGAGATATATATATATATAATTTCCTGAAGACGGCTCATGTGGCTGAGCCGAAACGTTGAATAAATCACACCAATTTTTCAAGTAAGACCTATGCGTGCGGACTATTTATTGTTTTGTTATCATTAATGTTTTAAGTCCTTGCACCTAGGCATTTTTTGTTTTCTGGGTACACTGACCTAACGTTTCTTATATATATATATATATTTATAAACAGTGCAGCAGTAGCCTGTTTTCCTTCATCTATTAATTAGCCTGCTGTTGCTACATTGCTTCAGTAGTCTGAAGCAGCAGTGCAGAGAATATAGACCGAGTGCAGACAGTAGTAATGCCTGTTACACATAACTATAAACCAAGAGTGAATTAGGAAAGAATGGATATTAGAATACTCTTGCTTTTTATGATACAAACGCTAGTTTTGGTTGGAGTTCATCATTTAAATAATGTCCCATGAACCTTTGGGCTGCATTGCTGTTTGGGGGCGGAGGGAAGATTTGGGAGCTGTAACTGCTCAGTCTGAGCCCGTGACATTGTGTGAAGGTCACTGGGCTTCCCGTTGAGATTAGGTTTCCTGGGCCCTTCCTTGTTCCTATTCACAAGGCGGGGCTGTGTAACCCGTTATACTGAGGTGTAATGAAACACTGCTAGTCGTGCAACACCCCCAGCTTCCCATGTATGCGCCCAGAGCACTGGGGGGGCAGTGATTATTGGTCACTTAGGTTAAAATAAGTAACAGCCGCTTGTGTTCTCTCTGCAGCTGTGTAACTGTTAATAATGTCCCTTCCCTGAACATAACTGCAGCAGATTACATGGCAGCGGCCCATGATGTGTGTGTTCCGTCATTCTACCTTCTAATGGCACGAGGTCACAAGCACAAACCCGATGTGGCACCACAACAGCAGTTGGCATTTAATTCTTTACAAACTGTCCGTTTACGCCTCAATAGGATTTCCAGGCAACTCATGCCCAACATAGATTAACATGTGTTGTGGCATGTAATGAGTTAAATAAAAATTCTTCTACCCAGATGAGTGATAGTGCTAGTGTGTCAAGCAGATAATTTATCAAACACACACCCTAAGGGGAAGGGGTGCAGGGTTAGTTTTCTGTTTTATTAACTGTATTTATTACAGAGGGGAAAACAATCGGGACCCCCCTGTTTTGTGTAAAGACCATTTATTTGCCTTATGTTGCCCTGGCAGCGCAGAGCACTAGGTTATGTTTATTTGGGGGTAACTTGTGTCTCCTTTTCTCTCTCAGGCCACCTTGGGGTCGCACCACTTCTACAGAGACATGTCTAGTTTGGCCGCAGCGAGTTGTGAGTCTCAGAGCTCTGAGAGTCAAGAGAAGAAGCCTCTGAAGCCATGCTGTGCGTGTCCAGAGACCAAGAAAGCACGAGATGCCTGGTGGGTGTTGCACCCATTAGGACCCTCTGTACTTGCACATTACAGGGCTCTGGTATTGCAGAGGAGCTGTGCATTATGGGGTTTGATTGATGCTGCTGGCCCTTTAAAGGACCAGTAACATCAAATTTTTTTAACAAAAATTCGTTCGTATAAAATGAAAAAAAAATACACAGACATATTAAACGTTTAAATCGCTATGTCTTTATTAAGAAATAACTTACTGAAACGCCGCTTGCGCTTCTCTTCAGAAAAGGTGATCCATCGTGCGGCGCTCGATTTCTCCTCCCTGCTCTCCTTATAGGAGATAGCCAGGTAGGAGTAATCGAGCGCCGCATGATGGATTGCTGTCATGTCGCCTTTTCTGAAGAGGAGCGCAGGCGGAGTTTCGGTAAGTTATTTCTTAATAAAGACTTAACGATTTAGGGTTGTGACACATGGGCAGATTCGGGGAGATTTAGTCGCCTGTCGACTAATCACCTCTTCTTCTGGGCGACAATCTCCCGAACTGCCTTTGCGTGTCTTCCCGTCCACTATAATGAAAAGTCGCCTGTGCTAAAGCACACGTGGCATTTAGTTTTCCGAAGTTTTGCCTCATGAGGAAACTTCGGGCGACTTCGGAAAACAAAGCGCAGGCGACTTTTCATTATAGAGGACGGGAAGACACGTGAAGGCAGTTCGAGGAGATTGTTGTCCAGAAGAAGAGGCGATTAGTCACCAGGCAACTAAATCTCCCCGAATCTGCCCATGTGTCACAACCCTTAAAAGTTTAATTTGTCTTTGTGGGTTTTTTTCCGTTCCATATTAACAAATTTTTAAAAAAAATATGTTACTGATCCTTTAACTATACGTTGTGGCCCTTTATCAGTCCTGCTGTCCTGGGTGTTGGTAACTGTGTATCGCACACTTTCTTGTGTACATGGGGCTGGCAATGTGCAGCTGCTCCTTGATATGTAATAGCCCGGCCTGGAAATTCCATGTGCAAATATAGAAAACGGTTACTCCCTGCTGGTACCAGTGTGTGTTTGTGTCCAGCATATGGGGGATTAATTTCTTATTTGCTGCCTTTCCCCCCCCCCAAACAATATCTTAAAGGGGAACTCCAGCTTCCAAACATTTATAAAGAGGCCCACATAACACAGAAACCCTAATATACCCATCACAGTTACCTGTTTCTTCAAAAAGTATGAATAAATTCCATTTTCTATGCTGCAATCCAGCTGTTTAACAGTTCATTTCTTTCTGCATCATTTGAAATCCTGGCAGGGAAGGAGGGACTAAACACTGATGTTACAAATTGTAACAACTTCTCCACAGCTTACAGACAGCATGCAGGAACTACATAACCCACAATGCATTGCACTGTGATGTTCCTTACCTTATTGAAATCACATGTGCAGTGAATTGTGGGGTTTGGAGGATGCAGGCTGAGGACAGATGGCTGTTGATACAAAGTAACAGTAGTCAGTCAGCTCAGCAAAGTAGCCAGACAGATTAGCAGGAGAGCAGGGGGCTAGGCTTAGTGAACTGTCAGAAACCATTAAAAATCATGAAAAGTCTGCATATTTGTTAATTGATGTATAATGCAAAGATGCTTGAAATTATGGTTACTTTTCAAAAAGCTTAAGTTGTGTTTTTGTGGAGTTCCATTTAAATTTCTCTCACTCCATAACTTTCTCTCACCCATAACCCTGTTGTCCTTTGTACAAGAGCTGTGACTCCAAAAATAATCACTTTCCCTTGGTTGGAAGTGCTGAATGTGTGTCCCTCACCCCCAGCAGAGATAGCGCTGGAATTGGGGCCTTATCTCGGCCATTGTGATTACACATTATCTCTCTTCCATGTTCTCCAGGTTCTAAGTGTGACATGGTCAATCCATGCCCCCACCCCAAGGGCTATAGCAGACATGGTGTTAAAGGGCCAGAGTCATCCAAATATGAAATTGTTCCCTATGTGCTTATATACAAGGAGTTGGAGTGTCTCTGAAATGTTTCACTTTCCCCACAGCATCATTGAGAAGGGCGAAGAGAACTGTCAGCATCTTATCGAGGCGCACAAGGAGTGTATGAGATCCCTGGGATTCAAAGTGTGACCATGGGCCGGGGAGGGGTTGAGTGTGAATGGTAAGTGCCAGCCTGGAGCCACTGCTATGTCCTTTGGGATAAAAGCGATTTTAGCGTGAAGAGTTATGTTACCCCCAAGACCAGTGTATTGGGGTATCAGCAGCACGTGTAAAGCGCCAACATACCAGGCAGTGCTGAACAGCAGATCCCAGGGAGTTCGGCATTACAGTAAAGCAGCACTGCTCTCATTCTGCCACATCCAATATTTTCAGCAAAAAGACTGTCTCTATCTTGCTGAGGTGACTGAGCCAGGCGTTGTATAGAGATGTCCCCCCCCCGCGCGTGCGCGCGGCAGAAGTAACAGAAAGTTTTGTCTTTTTCAGGGAACCGGTTTGAGTGCTGACTTGCGTTTTTAACTTATTTCTGTCGCCTGTTGGAGTGCAAGACTGTGATGGGAGCGCCCAGATGCCATAACTGAAGGTGTGCTGCTGACCTGCTTTCTTTCTGACCTATTGAGGCACTCCACATTATTCTCTCTTTGCAATGGATTAAAGATACATAAGACAAGGGTCTGTGTGTTTGTCTTTCTGTGGCTGCACATGCTGTTTACATTTGGCTAATGCAGAACCAGGTGGCCATCAGTCCGCTGGGGGAATTGCTAGTCATTCCCATTCTCATTGCTGCTCCACATTGGGGATCAGTAACAGGGTTGAACCTACAGGCAGTTCAGCTGTAGTGCAGTGTATTCAGTGTAACTATGAGCAGCCAATCAGATTGTGCGACCAATTCTAAGCAACTTTTCAATTGGTTCCATTATCTATTTTTTTATAGTTATTTGTCTTTTTCTTCTGATTCTTTGCAGCTTTCAAATGGGCGTCACTGTCCCCTTCTAAAAAAACAAATGCTCTGTAAGGCTACAAATGTATTGTTATTGCTACTTTTTATTGCCGATCCTTCTATTCAGGCCTCTCCTATTCATATTCCTGTCTCTTATTCAAATCAATGCATGGTTGCTAGAGTAATTTGGGCCCAAGTTACCAGATTGCTTAAAATGCAAATTGAAGAGCTGCTGAATAAAAATCTCAATAACTCAAAAACCTTCAATAATAAAAAAATGAAAACAAATTCCAAATTATCTCAGAATATCACTCTACGTCATACTAAAAGTTATGTCAAAGGTGAACAACCCCTTTAATTCCTCTGCTTTGGGAATTTGAGCCAATGAGATGAGAGAGTGGAAGTCTCCAGCCCCATGAGCGTTGAATTAATTCACATTTAGTTAGGAGTTGCCCCATTTATTGACTGATCTTTGCTTAGCGGCTCTCACGTATTCCTGCCCTGCTCTCCCCTTATCTGTGCTGGGAAATGTGTCATTGGGAACATAAAATTATTATTTTCAGGACCTGGGACCCATGTGCACCCCTTCCCCCTCCAGCATCACTTGTAAAGTTCTCTCAGGACCCCCGGTATATGGGGTAATACACAGTGTTCAGGCACTTAGGGTTGTGGCACAAAGAGAGAGAGTGTAACACACTACTGCACCTCCAGCCTGAACTGCCAAAAGTTTTATTACACCTGCCCCCTCACCAACTGCCATGCCCCTCACTGACCCAACTGCTGATGCTACACATGCCCCCCATTCATCCCTCCTGCCTCTGCCTTAACTTCTGCATTGTCCACTCTCTTTTCATGCTCAAGCTTTCTCCCCCTCCTGCCCCTTTTTTCTCTTCTACATCTTACACTACATTCTCCTCATCCTTCCCCCCTACGCATTTGTCTTCTGCCTCCCCACTTGTTCCTTTCCACCTCTCCATTCACAAATCCTCCCTCCTACACCTGCTTCATTTTTCTGCACCTTGTTCTGTTCTTCCTCCTGTATCTGCGCTAGCCTCCCCCTCCTGCACCTTTTTCCATGCCCTCCATACAGTTCTTGCTCCTTCCCAGGATTTCAGTTTATCATACAATCTTCTACCTTACTGTTCCCTACTCAGGGAACAGTAAGATTCCCCCATGTGTCCTCCCTCTATTCTACCCTTTCCTTTTAACTGTCTCAGTGCCTGAGCCCTGCTCTAGCTGCCCCCATGCCCTTCTCTCTGCCCGCTCCTGCCTGGCTCTGCTTTCAGCTTTTTGTCTCAGAAGAGCTGGTACATAATTTATCAGTCAGTGTAAATAAAGCCGCGTCTGCCTTCCCAGCTATTGTGTTGCCCACTCCTCGTTACTCACAGAGATGGGTGAGAACTGTGCCATGGGCCCCAATGTGATTGTCCATAGCCGTGTACACATATACCTTGCCACAGGTAAGTGCTCTCTGCCTATTCCTGCTCTCACAGGAGACTGTTCCATCCCTAGGGCTATGGGGGGGGGGGTTCTGTTTGTGGTGCCTCTGTACTGAACCACCTTGGGGGGGGGGGGGCAATTCAATGTTACAGCAGTACCTGGGATTGGGGAGGGGTCTAATTCTCCTATGATAAGGTGTTGATGACTGAAGGCAAATGTTTGTGAGGCATGAAACAAGTCAAAAACTTTGCAATGGGTCTAGTAACCCTTAGCAACCAATCAGCAGGAAGGTTTTACTGCCTGCTTGTAAATGCGAGCGCATGATTGGCTCTAGGGATGCACCGAATTCAGGATTTGGCCAAATCCTTCTGCCTGGCTGAATCCTAATTTTCTTATGCAAATTAGGGGTGGAGAGGGAAATTGTGTGACTTTTTGTCACAAAACAAGGAAGTTAAAAATGTTTTCCCCTTCCCATGCCTAATTTCCTTCGTGAAGGATTTGGGGGTTCGGCCAAATCCAAAATAGTGGATTCGGTGCATCCCTAATTGGCTCCCATGGATTGTCATAGCAGCTACAAAATGTCATTACACCTGGCAACATGAGGGGGGGCATTAATATATGTGTGTGTGTATTTAACGATTGTGGTGGGTAGGGGGGTGAGTGGGGTAGGTCTTGACAAAGGGCCATAGTAGCCCGAAACGTTGCCTAAGGCACTTTAAGGAAAGATTCACTTTTTTTCAAATCACCAGAGTGCTGCTGCTTTTGTTTATCTGAGTCTATTCCACCTTGGCAGAGGGTACATCGTGCACTTCGGGCTGCAAAGAGCCGTTTGCTACTCTTGAAGCACACATGAATTGAATTGAGTATATTCCAGTGCAGCTTTATATTTGTATTTATAAGTGAGAGCTGCCATACTCACATTACTCTATCCATACATCTGTACACACACGTGGTATGTGCCAACCAAACCTTTGTAAACGTGTGGTGTGTGCCCGGCATTCACAGCTGTCATTTATTGCTGTTCTGATAATAATGTGTGTGTGTGTGTGGGGGGGGGGTGTTTTTGGTTAAACTGTAGCACCAAGTGGGGGAGCTGCTGCCTGTCTCGGGGGTGATACTTATGCCAAGATCATTTACCCAAAATCTCTCCTAAACTGCTGTGACATACTATGTGGCTCCTGCACTGGGCCCAGAGGAAAGCGGGTACTGGGAAGGGGCAAGGTCAGTGGTCACTCCAATATATGACACGGCACCTTTCAAAGTACCAAATTTAAAATTTACCTGCGGGACCTCATGTGCCACCTTCCCATAGACTGGCGCTGTTTCATGCACAGGAAGAACGTGTTCCAAGGCTCCTATCACATTCAAATGCAACGACTTGGGACCTTGGAATACAGGAAGGGCCACAATTAAAGAGGAACTCCCACAAACATAACTTAAGCTTTTTGACAAGTAAACATCATTTCAAGCAACTTTGCAATATACATCAATTAAAAAATATGCAGACTTTTCATGATTTTTAATGGTTTCTGACAGTTGCCTAAGCCTAGCCCCCTGCTCTCCTGCTGATCTCTCTGACTACTTTCCTGAGCTGACTGACTACTGTTACTTTGTATCAACAGCCAGCTGTCCTCAGCCTGCATCCTCCAAACCCCACAATTCCCTGCACACGTGATTTCAATAAGGAAAGGAACATCATAGTGCAATGCATTATGGGTTATGTAGTTCCTGCATGCTGTCTGTAACCTGTGGAGAAGTTGTTACAATTTGTAACATGAGTGTTTAGTCCCTCCTTCCCTGCCAGGTTGTCAAATGATGCAGAAAGGGAAGAACTGTTAAACAGCTGGATTTCAGCATAGAAAATGGCCTTTATTGATACTTTTTGAAGAAACGGGTAACTGTGATTGGTAAATTAGGGGTTTCAGTGTTATGTGAGCCTCTTTATCAAATTTTGGTTTGCAAGCCGCAGTTACCCTTTAAAGAAGGGGAAAGTCAAAGTGAGCCCCTCAAGCAACCCCTGCCAGTGTGCCATTAGCCTTACGCTGCTTGGAGTGGTATATTTTGGGCAGAGAGCACTTCCCTGAAATTCGGTGGAGAACTCGGTGAATATAGGCAGCACCTCTCTGTTCTACCCCAGCTCAGCACCCCCTTGTACCCCCCCCCGGCATTCCAGCTGTCAGGCAGATACAAGCTGGTAAAGTGATTGGCATTTACAGGGCACTTCTGTGTGTCACTTACAAATCACTGGCTGTCAGGGCCGGGGAGACGAAGGCGTGTATGAAAGAAGGAATTGCCATATGTTGTACTACAATTCCCAGCAGCCCCTGCTGCCAATAATAATAGATTATAATAGGATATATGATACAGCCAGTGGGTCATTATGGAAAATTCCAATTGACTGTGCTGGTTGCAAAAAACCATCTCACTCCCATGCCTATAACCCTCCCAATAAGCCAAGATCCTCCGTTTGTGGGCAGCTCTACACCAAGAATTAAAAGTGACGGAAGGATCAGTCAGCAGAGAGACAGCCGCAGGAAGAATTGGGGGGGAAATGGATTCTCTCTCTTACTTTAATATAGGAGCACCCAGCCAGCTACCACTGAACTACAACTCCCAGCACAAGTGGTATTGCTTGTCCAGAATCTGTGGCAAACACTTTTACAAATGCAACAGGGGGCCCTTAACGATAAAGGCACCTCATGCCTAGTGGACGGAACCAATCAGAACTTTTTTTTTATCCTAATTGAATATTCAACGATCCAACATGATTCCAGCAAAGATACAGGCACAAAGCCCAACTGTCATCTGCACAAGGGCCAATAGATCAAGTCGGCAGAGTTTACCCAGCACCCACCTAACCACAGATTTGTGTCCAGTAATCAGGAAAAACAAGGCCACCCAGCACCTGCAGAACAAAAGAACTGCAATCGTTCTCACTTGCACTGCAGAGCCACTCTGTTCTTATCTCCCAGTGGGTGCTATTGTGCTAGTATCACCCCTGCCTGTGTTATCTGACTTGTTTCTGGGCTGTGACTGGTGCCTGCTCTTTCTCTCCTTGGATTTCAAGCCCAAACATGGATATCCAGCTGGAGTCCCTCTTCAAGCTGTCGCCAAGAGATCCACATTCCATTCTGCTGCTCGCCCGTCACATGTGTAGTTTCCCTCCAGCCAGGGAAGGTAGAGCGTCTAGCCAGGCTCTCTGGGCCACAGTGGTACAGGCAGGGTTAATGAGTCACAGTCCCAGGGATTTGTGATTGGAGAAAAGTGGGGGAACATGTCAGGGAACAGAGGGAAGTTTAAGAACTGAACAGAGTGGAGAAGATACAAAGTATCTACTGGGAAGAGTGAAGAGAGGGACCAGCAGCTTCAGAGGCAGAGGAGAGAGGGACACACTCCTTGTTCTCCAGCAGTTCCTAAGAGCCTGGAGAGCACTTGGACCTTCAACTTTTCTGCCCATCCCAATGGACTAGCTCTGGCATCCCATAGGATAGTGAGTTGGGGGCAAATTTACCCTGCGGGAGCTAAGACTTGATCAGCGCCTGAGGGTGAAAAGGAGCATTTGGCCTAGAGGTAAGGCAAAAGTTGGGGCTTGGGAAAAAAATATCAGTAATATGACTATGGGTTTGTGCAACTTGCAATGGAGCCCCGAGTGACTGGTGCTTCCACTGATATAGTCTACTCCCCTGGAACCCTAGTGCCTGGCCCTTCCACTACTATAGTCTACTACCCTGGAACCCTAGTGCCTGGCTCTTGTGCTGCTATAGTCTCCTCCCCTGGAACCCCAAGTGCCTGGTGCTTCCACTGATAAACTGTAGTTTCCTCCCCTGCAACCCCAAGTGCCTGGTGCTTCGCTGCTATAGTCTCTTCCCCTGGAACCCCCGAGTGCCTGGCGCTTCCACTGCTATAGTCTCCTCCCCTGGAACCCCGAGTGCCTGTTGCTTCCACTGATATACTGTAGTCTCCTCCCCTGCAACCCAAAGTGCCTGGTGCTTCCGCTTCTATAGTCTCCTTCCCTTGAACCCAGAGTGCCTGGCGCTTGTGCTGCTATAGTCTCTTTCCCTGAAACCCCAAGTGTCTGGTCTTCCTCTGCTATAGTTCCCTGTTCTGGAACCTTTAGTACCTAGAGCATGTCTAATATCGTCTCCCCTCTTAATTTCAAAGTTCCTGAATTAGAATCTGCACCAGAAACCAATCGGGTTTCTAAGGATGTAGATGGATTAACCATTTGACTAACTGGTGCACTATACCCCAACACCATTTTGTTTTCATGGAAATGTGAGAACATAAAATAAACATTGAAGGTGCGCTGTTGGGTCAGTGGTGTCTGGGACTAATAATAACCATACTCTGGGCACATAGAAATTCCATCCAATAAACTAGTCTTTAATATACACAGGGAACCCCCTCTTTTTATATTTTATTTTGTGCCATTGATTTGCATTCCTCTGCCATAGGTGTTGGAGGCAGTGTCACAAGATACAGAGAGAATGTCAGCAAACAGGACAGTTTTGGATCAGCTCCTGTATACGTACCCCGAGTGTGATGGCTGGAAGCTCTATATGGAGGGGGCTATTTACCACCTGGGAAATCTTCTTCTCCTTCTTGGTTTTATGGGTGGCAGTGGGATCTTTGGATGCATCTACATCTTTGGATTTCTAGCCACTGGCTTCCTGTGCGATGCCCTGTGGGGCTGGCTCTCTGCTTGTGGGGTGGACATATTTGTGTGGAATCTCATGCTGCTGATCATATGCCTGGCACAGGTTGGCCACCTTTTGTACCGGTTGAGGCATGAGTCCTATGGGGAGCACTATGATGCCCTCTATTGCACACTCTACCAGCCCCTACAGGTGCCACTGGAAGTCTTCAAAGAAATTGCCCACTGCAGTGGGAGGGAGGTCCACTACTTGAGCGCAGACCAAAGCTATGCCCTGGAGGGGAAGACACCTATTGAGCGTCTGTCTCTACTACTCTCTGGGAGGTGGGTGCTGATATTCTGTGGTGGGTTTAAGTCATCAGTTCAAAATTGAGATGGTCCTGATTGGGTCTGGGGTGCTTGCCCCAAGGTACATTCTTGAGGACAAGCATGGTTTGTTCCCAGGAATAAAGTTGGAATTGTAGGATGTGGTTTGCTTGTTCATATTCCATTAAAGGGATACTGTCATGGGGAAAAATTTTTTCCCCATGACAAAATGTCTAGCCCCATGTCAGATTTCAAAATTGAATATAAAAAAATCTGTTTGCTCTTTTGAGAAATGGATTTCAGTGCAGAATTCTGCTGGAGCAGCACTATTAACTGATGCGTTTTGACAGTATCCCTTTAAGCATTGGCATTTGTGCAGTAGTCTAAGCCTTGTTATGAGCACAAGGAGAGTTTCTATGGCTAAAAAAACAATAAAAAAACCATAAAAACAAGGAAAGGTTCTAGTGCTAAGCCTTATCATGGGCACAAGAAAAAGTTTTAGGGCTAAACCTTCCATGAGCACAAGGAGAGGTCCTAGGGCTAAGCCTTTCAATGAGGGGTTCATTTTAGGGCTAAGCGTTCCCATGAGTGCAAGTTGGGGTTCTAGGGCTAAACCTTCTCTTGAGCACATGGAGGGGTTCTAGGGCTTAGCCTTTTCATGAACATAAGGAGGGTTTGTTCTAGGACTAAACCTTTGTTTTTGCCCCTTTTCTATAAAACAAATCTCTTTGTCTCTTGTCCCAGAGTGAAGGTGAGTCTGGAAGGTCAGTTTCTGCATTATATCTTCCCATACCAATTCCTAGACTCCCCTGAGTGGGAGTCCCTGCGGCCCTCTGAGGAAGGAGCATTCCAGGTAGGGAAAGAGAATAATTATTTTTTATCAACTTACAGTATATTAAAAGACAAGCATAAGGGGGATCAAACATGAGCTTATATGCTTGAACCCTACTTAGAACCACCTTGCCGCATTTTCTAAGAATGGGTTTGTCTCTATGCGATAGGCCACTAGTGTTCTTTATAGTCCCATGTTCTGTTTTTTTCACTGGGGCTGTTCTCTTTCCCAGGTCACTCTCACGGCAGAGACAGACTGCACCTTTGTCAGCTGGCCTAGGAAGAGGCTTTACCTCCTTTTGGCCAAGGAGAAGTACATTTCCCGACTCTTCTCTGTGCTTCTTGGCTTTGATATTTCCCAGAAACTCTATGCCCTCAATGACAAGCTCTTTGCCAAGTTTGGCCTCCGCTTTGATATCCGTCTGCCGAGCCTCTACCATGTTCTGGGTCCATCCTCAGACTCATCTGGGGAAATTGCGCCTGCCATGGAGCCTTCTCATGTTCATCAAGATCCATCTCCCATACAAAAGATGGCACCATCCCTACCTCAGCAAGCACCAATCAGCAGGGACCACCGACCAGAGAGTGGCATTCTGGGTGAGGATTCCACCAGTCTAATCCTGGAGGATTTTGCTGAGCTGCCTGGTTCCTATATGGATTATGTGAGCGAGGGAGAGTATATGAAGTGAGAGGGTATGGCAGCTCCCTGTAAGTACCCCTCTTGCCTGCCCAGTGATGGGATGTGTGAGGCTCTGCTTGCCTGCCTCAGCCTGTTTAATCCATAAGCAGATAGTAGAGTGTGTGAGACAGGGACAGATCTGCAGTGGGGCTGCCTATTACAGCATGGCTGGCCAATGGGATTTGTACCAATAGGGGGAACAGCATGTTTGTGTCCCCTAACACCCAAGTACACAACAACAACAGAACCCTCCTGATATGTAATCATTCCATTTCAAGGGTGGGGGTTTAAAGGGGCAACATGTCCAATTTGAGTCCCTATATATATATATATATATATATATATATATATATATATATATATATATATATATATATATATATATATATATATATATATATATATATAAAACCTGAGTCAGACTCTTGCACTCTGAACCAGTCTTCCATAAACGTGGGTAAAGGGTTACAGTATTTATGTAAAGTTCAAGAGGACCCGCACTCCTTGGTTAGTGAACCAAAAATATCTTTATTTTTCAAACTTGTGCATCCAACGTTTCGACCCGCATTAGGGCCTTTATCAAGGACCTTGATAAAGGCCCTAATGTGGGTCGAAACGTTGGATGCACAAGTTTGAAAAATAAAGATATTTTGGTTCACTAACCAAGTAGTGCGGGTCCTCTTGAACTTTATATATATATATATATATATATATATATATATATATATATATATATATATATATATATATATATATATATATATATATATGTATACATATTTAAGAGAATTCAGTCTCCTATACACTTCCCAGATACTGATCTCTCTTTAATTTCTGCTCGAACGTAACACTGAAACACTGACACTGTAACACTAACACTGGAACCATAACACTGAAACACTAACACTAACACTGACACTGGAACGCTAACACTGTAACCGTAACACTGACACTGTAATACTAACCCTAGAACACTAACACTGGAACACTGACATAGTAACACTAACGCTAGAACATTGATACTGGAACGCTAACACTGAAAACGTAACATTGACACTGTAACGCGAACACTAACACTAGAACCGGAACACTGACAGTGTAACACTGGAACCAGAACACTGGAGCACTAACACTGGAAGCGTAACACGAACACTGTAACATTGTAGCACTGACATTAACGTTGGAATTGTAATACTGTAATGCTGGAACCTAAATGACTTTTATGCTCTTCCCTGATCAGTTATATTTTCAGTAACAGCCTCTGTGCCTCTATTATTTTCCAGGTGACTGTGTCCTGCAGAAGGGCCATCCTCGTCTTCTTTCATATGAGCGAGCTCCTCTTGCCCCAACTAACACTCCGGAACTCTAGGGAACAAGTCAGGGAACCAGGTCCCACTCTGAGCACAAGCCACTAGTGTGTGTAATTGTGTGTGAATTCCCACTCAGGAGTCCTCCAGCTTTGTGTATAGACTGTGGGAGTGACCAGTGAAGCCCAGTGGAACAAGGAGGCTGGTGTTGTCTCAGTACAGAATTCCATGGTGTAAATATAGAGGATCTTGGATACAAGAGTGTGAGCAGCTGGAATGTTTGTGCCCAACACATTGCTAATTGTGCCTCTTCTGCATACGGATAAAATACCCTCAGTCCTTATTCACTGGATCCATGATGGCACCGAAGCTCTGTGGGGAAACTCTGTTTTATATGTGACAGCACCCATGTACCCATGTGCCTTCTCCTTGCCCCCCCCCCACACTATTTCCTCACATGTATTGTCCTTGCACTGAATCTTGGGGTTTTCAGTTTCATTAAAGTTTTATTTATGCACTTTTTAATCAGAGTCAATTCAGCCTGACTAACTCAGGGATTATCTTCCCCTTTAGGGACCTCAAGGGCCTGGAATCCCTGGGAGTCAGCAATGGGCACTGCTACTAGCACTATATAGACTGCACTTGCTGGAAAAACATAAATAAAAAAACAGCAAGCCGAGTGGTGGGGTGTGAGGGTCGGGGTGCTTTGATGACATCTTTCAGCAATGTTCCTTAAGACATGGTCTCAGCATGATTTAACCCCTTATTGGGAATCCACATTCTCACCTTGGCTCGGTGCAGTATGAATGTCCTGCCCAGGTATAAAACATACACTACATATAATTCTCCCCTTCAGTGTTCAGTGGAGCTGCCCATCTCTCAAGGAACAGAATGGGGGATCACACTTCATGTCAAGGAGGTTTCGATGGAGCAGTTTTAGCTGTAATGGGTGGGCCAGAAGGGTTGGGGGGCTGTGGATAATGTGGTGATGATAATGGGGATCTGTGAATAAATTGGGGAGGGAATAGAGCACTGGTAACATGGTGTTGCTATTTCTGTGCCCAAGTCATCCTCTAGAACTGTCCCCTCAAAAGCTCGGTATCGAGGATTTCTCAGAACTGCAGTCATCTCACACTGAGGAACATCATGAGCAAGGACTGCCCGACCCTCTATGTGACTATAGTAGGACTGGAATTTGGAGAAAACAAAATAACTGACAACAATGATATAACAGCTGAGAATAGACAGGTAGAATGATGATGTGGGAAGGCAACTTTTACTCAGATCTTAGGGAGAATCCTGGGGAGAGTCTTACATGGAGATCTTGGCTTTGCTGCTGGAAGTCTCACTCTTACTGTCCTGGGGGAAGGCTTTGACAACAAGTAATGGTAGTATTGCACCCAGGGCAAGGGGTGGCATTTCTGTTTAGAGGAAGGGGCTACCAATACAATTCATTCAATAAGAGAATTTATTATTATATATGGATATATAGAGATTGGACTATTTAATTGAGGAGACTAAACCCCCCTTAATCTTAATTTTTCTGGCTTTTGATTACACACCAATGGGAACCTAAAGCCAAAACCTTCCAATGAATCTGTTTGTTTGTGAGACCCCCCCCCCCCACATGAAGCAAGTTGGCTCCATATGCCATTGGCCCAGTGTTCATTCAGCTCACAGTGACGGACAGACGGACATCATGACTGGTCTTGGCCTCCATTGATGAAGTAATCAACGTGTCCCATGGGGATGCTGATACCAAAGTATCTCTGATACTGGTTTGGGGGCATTTTTGGGCAAATTTGCCCCTGGAGACTCATCTGGGCAGCTCTGTGTGTTTTGATCATGGCATCATATAGGTGCAATGTCACACATATCAAGGAATGGTGCCTGGGGCCAACAGCACATTGGTTGTGCATGGGATTTTGACATGCCCTTTGGGTTTCATTGGCTTTTCATTTACTTTAATTGTTTCAAGTGACCTGCCCCAAGCAAACAGAGCCCCGCTCTGCCAGGTGGGACTTTATTCATTTCAAAAATGAGCCACTTATTTAGTAATTACCAACAATAGTCATAAGGGTCAACCTAAACTGCGCAAGTCTAATGAAGCTTCCTCCTGTTAGGCATCTACTTGTACCAATGCAAACATATTTGTGCGTGATTGCTTAATACTCAGAGCTGATCATTAGCCTCACCCCATCTATGATCAATTTATTGGGCCAAAAAAAGGCAAATAAAATTCTCACTGGATAACAGCAGCCCCCACGGATTAATATTTGGCCAAAGATCAACCCATCAAGCACAAATTCAAACCTAATAGACCAATAACAATACTCCCTCCAAAAGTTTTCATCCCTTAACAAAAACCCCTGAGATTAAGCAATTCTTACTGTCAGTATCAGTGTGTACTGCCTCTACAAATACTGTGTTCCCCTTGTTCCTCTGGATGGACATTCTTAAATTTGTAGCCTGCATAATCCAGCTCTGGGGCACAGAGAGATCATAATGAATTTATGGGAAATAATAAAAGAACCTTCCACTAAAAGGCAGGGACAAGTGCAGGAGTTACTACTAGTTAGTCAGGATGTCTTCAGGAGAATTCCAAAAATTAACCAATAGCACAGGTCCTGCTGCAACTTCTGTATAACTAATAGGACTCCTGCTGAAACCTGAGCAGTGGCTCCCAAATTGCGAGAATGGCCTTTTGGAAATTGAAGGGGTGGGGATTGGAGGAGTGGCAGCCTGAAGGCCAGTTAGGGTGACAGTTGGGGACAATGGCCATTTGCACTCCTAGATACACCTGAGAGTCCAGCTAGAAGATAAGTTATGGTGAGATTTGGGGTGAATATGTGTATGTGAATATGCTCCACTTTTGGGATATTCTTGGGACTTTGGCTGAACGACTGAATATTTACATATATGAGCCCTGCCCAACAGTTCACCCTTCAAGGTGGGCCCTCTCCAGAGGTTGTACATTTTGGCAAAGTCAGGGTTGGACTGATGGGTGCAGGGCCCATGAGGGCTGCCACCCCAGGGGCCCCTGCACCCACCAAGGGGCCATTTCAGCACCACACACCCCCTAAAGGGGCCCCACACCCGAGCACGTATAAATTAAACGTACTTTCAGCATGTCAAGGAGGGAGATCAGTGACCTGGGGTAGCACCAGCGGGGATAGGGTCTGGGCTGGCGGGGCCCGCTGGGTTTTTTCATGGTGCCCCACCGGCCCAGTCCGACCCTGAGTGAGGCTTAAAGTGTGTCATCATCATTGCCCCTTTACCTATTATATGTCCTATTCAACCCTCCTAACATCTGCCCCAAAAGTCCAGCTGCATGTGTCTCAAGGCTGATTCCGATCAGGGGCAAAGATTCCTCAGTGACCCCGCTTCGTATGGATAGAGGAGAGAAGCCAGTAGTGGGGGAGGCAAAACAGG
The DNA here is from genome assembly GCF_017654675.1 of Xenopus laevis. Classification (NCBI taxonomy): domain Eukaryota; kingdom Metazoa; phylum Chordata; class Amphibia; order Anura; family Pipidae; genus Xenopus; species Xenopus laevis. The sequence goes on along the minus strand of NC_054374.1, from coordinate 28,865,105 downwards.
CAAAGTAAGCACTGATTAAAATGCACAGAATAACTGCAGTTGGGGGGAGATGACTGCGATATATAACCTTCTGGGGAACATTTATTAATAAAAGTTCATATTAAAATTCTTATTAATTATCTCTGCCCCACTGGTTTAATTTAGACCCCATTATTTACCAGCAGGTGGATTATGAGCTCCGCTACTTCCTTGCTGAGCCTCGGAATATTCTCCACTGCTTGCTTGTACTGGATTGAAGCAGATACCCAGTCTACTGCCACCACGTTGGCATCTGCTGCCCCAAGCAGGGCATCCGCCATATCAGTATATATCAGTATAAGTATATGCATATAAAGTGCTTTGTTCCCTAAATGTGCCCCACTATTGCTTTCATTCAAATGATTTGTCTTATTCGTTGAACTAAACAATGCATAATATTTGGCTGCTGAACCTCTTTGGATCTTAGGAGCAAGGAAAATGTATTTAATCAGGTTCTTCCTCCCAGTGAAACCCTGTATAATGAGATAGGAGTTTGATATGTCTCCTTAGGCTCTTTTGCTGCTGCTTAGGGAGGGAGGATGGGACTAAGGGAAAAACATATACTGGAATGACACAGGTTCAATATAAAGCCAATTAAAGGGAAAGTTTCCCATATTTTAGAGCAGAATTTGACAATTTTAATAAGCATAATAATCCTATTTATGAGAATCTATGGGAATATGGACTTCAACTGACCTGAAAGCATGGATCAGGTTCTTGGTGGCACGACTGGAGTTCAAGGGTGAGTCTTTGATACTCTCAGACTTCCTCAAGTCAATGACGTGCCCACAGTTTCAGTTTTGGATGGTGAATAACAGGAATTGGACTTGGAGTTGGTTTTCTTGGAATATCCCAGATGTCTGGAAATCTAAATACGTGAGATTGGTGTCCTGGGCACTCACTGGGAGGAAAAAACCTGGATCAGGAACAGGAGAGTACAGGTCTGTTGAGCTGACAGCATCACAATCTAATTTGACTGACGGAAACAATATGGCAACTCCCTCCCTCCTTCTTCCCTTGTACAAATGTACAGATAAGGAATTATTCAGGGAACATTTGGGAAATCATATTCACCACTGTGAATATTCTAGTTGCAGGGGTGACTGCACCATTATAGTATCTGCCCCCCCAGGTACATGTGATGTAGGGACTCCCTATAAGGATTTCTGAATGGGATGAACACTATGGATTCTTTGTTCCCAGAGATTAGACTGATAATATTGTATCTAACTGTAGCCTTGACAGGTTAGTATATAACTCTTCTTACCTGCTCAAATGATCATAACCAGTCTGGCTGCCTATTGGAGTAGATGCCCCCTGGTACTCCCACTCTGTGCCATGCTCCTTAGTACAGATTTATACTCTCAGCATTGCAGATCAGAGTACAACCCCTCTCAGCACAGAGTTCGGGGAACATCTGAACAGTCTTATTGTTTCCCCTCCAAACCCAAACAGAAGAGAAGTATCAGAACTGGCCTTGAGCAGTTAACCAGCTCCCTTCATCTCATACCCAAAGCCCAGAATTCAGTGGTATTTTTCTGTATTGTTCTGCTCTTTCCCCTTATACAGAGGGAATAATACAGTCATCGGTCAGGATATTGTTGACTTCCTCGACCCGAGGTTTGGTCTTTCCTATCCTCACTCCCATTCCCTCGCCTGGTCAGTGCCTGAGTCATAAAATACAGAATATATATATATACTGGGCCTACTCCCTTCATTGCTTCTTATTGACTTGAGAGCCAGAAATCAATGCCTGGGCCTGGGACCTACTCCCTTCATGGCTTCTCAATTAGCCTAAAGCCAGAAATTGGAGCCCTGACATAGGAGATACTTGGTTCATTGATGGCTTCTTACTGAGTTCCAACTCAGTCCATGTCCGGGTCTAGGAGAGACCTACTTCCTTTATGGCTTTCTACTGAGAAATTGGTGCCCAGGCCTAGGAGATTCTTGGTTCCTTGATGGCTTCTTACTGAGCCCCAACTCAGAATCCCTGCCCAGGTCTAGGAGAGACTTAATTCCTTCATGGCTTCCGACTGAGCCCAAACCCAAAAATTTGTGCCCTGGCATAGGAGAGGCCTGCTCTCTTTGTGGCTTGCCAATTGAGCCTAAACCCAGAATCCTCGCCCAGTCCTAGGAGAGACTTGCTTCCTTTATGGCTTCCTACTACAGCCAAACTGAGAAACTGGTTCCTTGGCCTAGTAGAGACATGGTTCCTTGATGTCATCCTACTGAGTCCTAACCCAGAAGTCTGTGCCCAGGTCTAAGAGAGACATGCTTCCTTTATGCCTTGCTACTAAGCCCAAACCCAAAAATTGGTGCCCTGGCCTAGAGGAAACTCACTCCCTTCATGGCTCCTTGCTGAGCCCAAACCCATAAATTGTAAATGGTGCACTGGCCTAGGAAAGACCTACTCCCTTCATGGCTTATTACTGAGCCCAGACCCATTAATTGGTTCCCTAGGCCTAGGAGATACTTGGTTCCTTGATGGCTTCTTACTGAACCCCAACCCCAAATCTCTGCCCAGGCCTAGCAGAGGCCTGTTTCCTTCTTGGCTTCCTACTGATCCTTAACCCAGAAATTGGTGCCCTGGCCTAGGGGAAACCTACTCCCTTCATGGCTTCTTGGTGAGCTCAGAAACTGGTGATCATGCCCAGGAGAGTTCTGCTTCCTTTGTGGCTTCTATATATAACTTATATAGACAAATACAAATACAAGAGGTCCTCTGCACTCAACCCTGTATCAATATATTAAGGACTTGTATTGCACAAATATACTGAAAAAATGGTCAAGACCCTCTTCAAGGTAAATCCAATAAAGATGAAACCTGCACCCCATTACCATAACCTGATCAAACAGAACCTACCCCTGATAAGTGTATCCCAGGGCTGGAACTAGGGGTAGGCAGAAGAGGCACCTGCCTAGGGCACAACAATAGGGATGCCTTCTGTCATTTCCACCTCCCCCCTAACATCAGTCTCAACTCCCCTCCATCACTCTCCCACCTCTGTCCCCTGTCCTGCCGTCTGCCCACAAAGTTGCAGTTGGGCGTGAGTGCACACGTGGAGGGGGTAGCGGGAGCAGGGTGGCTGGCCGGTGGTGGATCCAATCCTCCAGGGTTGGACCGGGCCAGTGGGACTCTGGGAAAAATCCCAGGGGGCCCCACCATCCCAAACTCCTCTATTGCCACTACTCTACTCTACACTACAACATGACCTGCCCCTTTTTCCCTGGTCAAGGCAGCGAGCAGGAAAAAGGCACGGGCCGGGGCCTCAGGTGTTTTTGCCACTGGCATGGGAGGCTGGGGGCACTGAAGAAGCAGCCCTGGTGGGTCCCGGGCCCCTCCCTGGTCCAACCCTTTATCCTCCCCCTCCTGCTCTGTTCTGTATCTCTCTATACAGCCATTTACCTACCCATGATCTCTCTGTCTAATCATCTGTCAGTCTATCTGTATTCCAGTTTATCTGTATGTTAATTTATCTGTGTGCACACTGGTGAAAATATAAGAAGTGGCCAAAACCTGAGATTATTGCATTTAATTTGTGTAACAACATCCCGATATGTTCATAACACAAGCACTGTAACAATAAATGTACACAAACAACAAAGAATAAAAACAATGTGAGTATCCAATGTTGTGCACTTTGCAATTTGGGAGCTCAGAGTACAGACAGGCAGACAAATAAGGGAGCCTGGAAACAGTGGTTTGGAGATTAAATAATTGTGCAGAACTATATGTCCCGTGCAGGATGCTGGATGAGTGATTTGAATAAATTAGAACATGGGCAGCAAACTAGAAAGTGAGGTTAATAAATACAATGTTTTGAACCTTGGCAGAAATAATATAAATGCAAGTTATACACTAAATGGCAGTGTGTTGGGAGTTTCCTTAACTAAGAAGGATCTGGGGGATTTTGTGGATAACAAGTTGTGCAACTCTAGGCAGTGTCATTCTGTGGGGCTCCTAAAAAAATAAAGTTCTGTCCCTGGTAAGTACATTAGAGGACATTATAGACAAATAGCAGGGGATCTTTTTACCCATAAAGAGGATCACCGCACCAGCCGTTCAGACTAGAGGAAAAGAACTTTAAGTAGAAGCAGAGTAGGGGGTTCTTCACAGTGAGGACAGTGAGGTTGGAGAATGCTCTGCCGGGGGAATGTTGTTATGGCTGATTCTGAGGGGCTTGGATGATTTGTTGGATAATCAGAATATTGTGATACTTAAATCTGCAGTTAGTATACAGTATGAGTGTGTGTGAAAGAGAGTATATATATATATATATAAAAATAAGCCAAAAAGCAATCATCTGGACACATTATTTTGTAAGGGAAACAATATGATACTTCCCATATGCCCATATGTATTGTGTCACACTGTCTGAGAAAAACTCTAGAGGGAAGGTACACACTGTATCTCCCTCATAAAAACAGATGGATTTCTGTTTAAGGTTATCTGGATGTCACTTTATTTCTACTTTGAGAAGTTATTGCTAAGGTTAACTTTTGAGTAAATTTCCAAAATTTCCCAAAATACACAGAGAAGGAATGTTCTGGGTACACAATAAGCTCTACCCTCATACTGTACTGTCTAAGGGAATCTATATGGCACCTCATATGTATAAATACAAATATACAGAGAAAGAATGTTCTGGGCACAAAATAACCTATACCCTGTACTGTCCATATAATGGTAGATGGAGCCTCTTTATAAATATAATATATTGCCCTTGTTACTGTATTGCTGCAACTTTAATTGTATTTGGCCTCTGGCTAGAGAACACATAGCAACATTCTATTGGCCAGTTCTCAGTCACCCATGTTCCAAGTTGGGTGGATATACAGCTTTATCATCAATCACAGTTTGCGGTTATTCTTGAGAAGCTCCTGCCGTAGGGGGAGCACTGACTCCATCCACCCCACGGTCAGTTGTTTGCACTGCTCCCAGCTGTAGTGTGGTTTATAGCCCATGTCCCTCTGGGCTTTGCGGTAGGAGAAGGTAAATGGGGTGTTCATGAGGCGCAGGATATGGCGGGTAAATGGTGGCACAAACTTCACAAGAGGCTTTAACAAGAAACTCATCATTTCTAATAAAAATGCCACAAAGTAAAGAAGGGGAAAGGGCAGAGCCAGCTTGGGCTCCACCCCAAGTCCCAGACCCTTCCCTACAGCATGATTGAGATCTGAGTAGCTAAGGTGGGGAGTGTCATCAGAGATGAAGTAGAAATTTCCTGCCATCTTCTTGGCCCTTTCAGGGTCCCTCATTGCCCGTGAGGCTTGGATATGGGCCCACGCAACATTCCCCACGTACGCAGGGTTGAGAAGAGCTTCCTTCTTGGACAATCGGAGGAAGACGCCACCATTCATTATGGCCTGGTCAAGGTGCAAGAGAAGGAACTGGGAAGTTTCCCCATAGATGTACATAGACCGAAGAGCGCAGGTGATAAGTGTTCCTCCATCTTTAAGGGCCCGGCCATTGGCCCTAAGAACGCTGTTCTCAGCCAGTCTCTTGCTCTGCCCATAGATGAAGCTCAATTCGCTATTGTACACCAGCTTCATCCCCATTAACAACAGGATCCCCTTGCATGTTGGGTCCTACTGCCTCCACACTGCTGGTGTAGACAAAATAGCGCACGTTGTTCTGCACACAGGCCTCCAGGAGGCGCTCTGTCCCTGAAAGAAAGAGAATACAGGCAATTGGGGAGCAAGTATGTATGAGTATGGTATATAGTAAGGACACTCTAGTGCATGCTGCACCCTGATCATATGGTATTGGAGTGTTGGTCACGGGCTGATGTGTACAGAGGTCTGATTGAATGATAGCACACTCTAGTGGCCCAACAGATCAGTCCACCTGCTTTACATTACATGTGGGACCATAGGAACAGAACAAGTGTAACATTCAGGCTATTTAATCAGTTTCCTCACCGGTTACATTAACAGCCAGCAGAAGGTCCTTGCTGATATTTCCCACTGTATCAATAATGGCTGCCGTGTGAATGACCAAGTCCACCCCGCGACAGGACTGGAGCAAATATTCCTCATTCCGAATATCTCCCTGGAGGAGGCTCAGCATTGCCTTCCCTTTGAGTCCTTCAAGGAACACAATAGAAAGAATAATAAAGAGATTTGTGTTGCCCCCAGTAAGGAAAGTAGTAGGAGCCTCATCTACATGAATGACTGGTTATTATAGAGCAGTGATCCCCAACCAGTAGCTCGTGAGCAACATGTTGCTCTCCAACCCCTTGGATGTTGCTCCCAATGGCCTCAAAGCAGGAGCTTATTTTTGAATTCCAGGCTTGGAGGCAAGTTTTGGTTGTATAGAAACCAGCTGCACTGCCAAACAGAGCCTCAATGTAGGTTGACAATTCACACAGGGGCTGCCAAATGGCCAATCACAGCCCTTATTTTGCACCCCAAGAAAATTTTTCATGCTTGTGTTGCTCCCCAACTCCTTTTACGTTTGAATGTTGCTCACGGGTTCAAAAGGTTGGGGGATCCCTGTTATAGAGTCACATGTTTCTATTGGGATCTATTTACTGAATGATATGAGTCTCTCCTACGTGAACTTTCTAACAGTGGGAATAACTGGTTATTGGGCCCCTAAACGTTGGGAAGAATGTGTATTAAAGTTGCTTATTAGTCCCACAAAGCTCTCTTTAGTTCCTGGGCCTCCTAAGGCTTTATAAACCAGGAGGAAATTTCATTTAAAGTACAGAGAAATGCCTTTACTCAGTGCCTAGAAATAGGCAGTTATGGTACCTGGAGTCTGATCAGAATACAGAACAGTGAGCAAAGTATCAGGGTTCACCATAGGGGGGAGCAATAGCAGAACAAGGTGGGGGGGGCAAAATGGGGCCCTAGCTGAGCCCTTAGGGTCAACATATGAGTTGTATAAATTCTTATTATTATTATTACTATAAATATTATTACTATTACAAGGAACACAGAACGTTTTTTTTACTGCATATAATTTTACATTATTCTTGGGGGATTATAAATAGAAACTGGAACTGCATTTATTTTGCTCAGGGCTCTGAGTGAATTTCACATCTAACTGGCCAATATCAATACTGGGCTTGTATTTATTCTACTAGACTCCTAATGCAGGGATAAGTAGGCGCAGGGCAGTATATATACAGTATATGTTCCTGTGGTTTCAGGGTTTGTTTTCTCTATAGTTACATTCTGCTTTGAGATAAAAAGACTGGTTTGTATCTTAGCAGCTGAAGATGAACAAAAAAAGATTACACTCAACAATCCCTTTGCCCCAGTGTAACCTAACTGTTTGCTAGTTGATCATTTGTGAAGCATCCACCACCCCTCCTGGGAGTCTGTTCCCTGTATCTATCCCTTTATATGTAAAGTATCACTTCCTTATGTTCCCTTTCACTCTCCTGTCTTATTATTTTACGGATTTATTCCCAGCACCCCTGCTAGGAGTCTGTTCCCTGTATCTACTCCCCTTTCTGTAAAGTAGCACTTCCTTATGTTCCCTTTCACTCTCACCCTCCTATTCCTTTACTGTATTAGTCCCACCACCCCTGCTGGAAGACTGTTCCCTGTATTTATTCTGCAGCACCCTGTATTATTTCTACCATCTCTGCTAGAAAGTTGTTCCCTGTTCCTTTTACTTTATCTAATAAAAGTCATTGCAGTTCCTTTTGGAACTGGATGCCGTATATGCCAAACCTTAAAGGGATTCTGTCATGGGGAAAAAAATGTTTTCAAAATGAAACAGTTAATAGTGCTGCTCCAGCAGAATTCTGCACTGAAATCCATTTCTCAAAAGAGCAAACAGATTTTTTTATATTCAATTTTGAAATCTGACATGGGGTTAGACAGCTGCCCCAAGTCATGTGACTTATGCTCTGATAAACTTCAATCACTCTTTACTGCTGTACTGCAAGTTAGAGTGATATCACCCCCCTCCCTTTTCCCCCCCAGCAGCCAAACAAAAGAACAACGGGAAGGTAACCAGATAGCAGCTGCCTAAAGGTGGCCATACATGGAGAGATCCGCTCGTTTGGCGATGTCGCCAAACGAGCGGATCTCCCTCTGATATGCCCACCTTGAGGTGGGCAATATCGGGCTGATCCGATCGTGGGCCCTAGGGCCCAATGATCGGATCCTAACGATGCCTAACGGGTGGTCGGATCGCGGGACTGCATCAACGAACAGATTCAGCCGCGATCCGACGGGATTTTTAGTCCCTTCCGATCGAGATCTGGCTGACTTTCGGCCAGATCTCGATCGGGGAAGCCCGTCGGGGGGTCCCATACACGGGCCAATGAGCTGCCGACTCGGTCTGTCGGCAGCTTTTATCGGCCCGTGTATGGCCACCTTAACACAAGATAACAGCTGCCTGGTAGATCTAAGAACAGCACTCAATGATAAAAACCCATGTCTCACTGAGACACATTCAGTTACATTGAGAAGGAAAAACAGCAGCCTGCCAGAAAGCATTTCTCTCCTAAAGTGCAGGCACAAGTCACATGACTGGGGGCAGCTGGGAAATTGACAAAATGTCTAGCCCCATGTCAGATTTCAAAATTGAATATAAAAAAATCTGTTTGCTCTTTTGAGAAATGGATTTCAGTGCAGAATTCTGGAATAGTACTATTAACTGATGCATTTTGAAAAAAACATGTTTTCCGATGACAGGATCCCTTTAAGTGCCTGGCTCTGTTTATCTCAGGGGCTGGTGCAGGTTTATGGAGTGTAGAATCTGCTCTTATGATTCTTCCCCATTCTTCCCTTTGTGGTTATTATAGGGTCAAATCTGGGGGGTTATCTCTAGTTAAAGGGGTTGTTTGCCTTTAAATTAACTGTACGTATGATATAGAGGGGAATATTCTGAGACAATTCGCAATTGGTTTTCAGTTTTTTATTATTTGTGGTTTTTGAATTATTTAACTTTTTATTCAGCAGCGCTCCAGTTTGCAATTTCAGCCATCTGGATGCTAGGGTCCTAATTACCCTAGCAAGCACGCATTGATTTGAATAATATTCTGGAATATGAATAGGAGAGGCCTGAATACAAAGATGAGTAATATAAAGTATCAATAACAATACATTTGTAGCCTTACAGAGCATTTGTTTTTAGGTGGGATCAGTGACCCCCATTTGAAATCTGGAAAGAGTCAGAAAAAGAAGGCAAATTATTCAATAAAAATAAAAAATTAAGACAAAATGAAAGTTGCTTATAATTAGCCATTCTATAACTTAATTAAAGTAACTTAAAAGTGACCCAGCCCTTTAATTCAATAAAGCCCTAACCTCCACCTGCAATGGGAGCTGGGGGCAGCCCAATGTGTTGCAGTGGTGCCTCTTATACAAAGTGTGGTATAGTGTGAAGCAGCTGGATGCCCATGTTTAAACCAGCAGCCGTCTATCCAATGCCAAGTGAGTGGTACTCACTGTCACAGGTGCCAAGCAAGTCGCTGCTGAACTCTTTATCCAATAGCCGAATCTCTGCCAGGTCCCCCTCTTCCTCCAGCAAAAGCTGCACAATCCTGTGACCCAGGAACCCATTGGCCCCTGTGATGAGGCAGCGAATCCCAGCCAAGGAGCCGGCCATTGCACCAGTAATGCAGATGCCCCAGGTTGGCACAGAGATTCTCTGATATTGGGGTATTGGCACAGTCCAAATGGGAAGAGAACTTGGAAGCGAGTACCAGGGATCTGAGCATGAGGGGCTTCCTATATTCCGCACATTTCCCTACACCCTCCCCCCATGCTCCATATCTGCTGCTTTATGTTTTGTGTTTTGAAGGCCTTTTTGAGGGTCAGTGAGTCCTTGAATCAGACACTGAGATAAATTCCTTCCCACTAAAAAGTTAAATGTTTTATACCAATCTGCCCTTGAACTTATAGCAGTGAGCAAACCTGGTGGTCCCTCTTAGCCCCCCCCCAGGCCCCAACTCATGTCCCCCTGCATTTTGGATGAAACCCCATAAGCACAAAGCACAAGATAAACTGCCGTGCGTATAATCACAAAATATTCACGTGTTTTGTTATTCTTGGAGCTAAACAGAGAAACTGAAGCTCCTCCATAAGTGGGCCTTATGGGTTTAATTTCCAGTTAACACCCTATGTTGTGACTGTTTTGTTAGTGGAAGTCCATTATCCAGTTATCTACCTTGAAATGACAAACCTCATAGGAGCTTCGGTTTCCCAGTTTAGCTCCAGAAATTTAAAAAATGTATTTCTCTCTAGTGTTGCACAAGGGCGGATACTGTCCCTAAAAAGATAGTCACAAGAGCTATTCATTGCACTCATGTTGCACATAAGGGGGTTGAGTGGCAACTCGGCCACTTTGCAGTTTACGGGTTGGTGTTTATAAGCACCCTCCTGGCCAATTTGTTCTTCAGCAGCCACAAATCCAGAGCTGTGCATCAGTAACAGCAGGAGAAACCCAAACAGGATTTAGACAGGGACCAGAAACCTAAAATGGGCCGGAGCAGGGCACCAGCAGCAAGAGGCTTCTGGGTAAGGGTGGCACATAGGCAGGACATGTCCAGATAAGCTGGAGAACAAGGAAGATGATCAGGACAGACACAACTAAACCCTGGCACCTGGCCCAGGCACATGGCAGCCCTAAGACATGGCCATCTGGGTCAGTTCCAGCCCTTTGACCCATTTAGCTCGGTATCTTGAGCAGCCATAATCTTAGTGTTGCTCAGTGAAAACTGGGTGGCAGTGGTGCAGGCTGGGCATGCTCATTGCTTGAGAGCACACTCTCACTCTCTTGCATATAACCAATCAGAATTTTTCTCTCCACTGCACTGATCAAACCTGATTGGTTGTTCTGGCAATGTGCCCATTGTGCCATGTTCCAGCAAGGGAGCCCAGTATATTAGGATAGGGGCACTAGGAGTTGGCTCTTTGTCACCTCTTGCATCACTGCTCATTATATTTGCATTGGAGAAACTTGTTTCCGACTCATTTGAACGCAAGCTCCTTGGTACAAGAACTCATCCCTGCACTCTCAGAGGGTTCAGCCCTTGCACTTTACACAGCTCAATAGAAACTCACCATTGTCCTTGAGCGGGTGACAAACATTTTTCTTGCTGCTGAGGGTCTTGTCCTTGTGTCTGGAGATAAAGGGGGAAATAAAGGAGGATAAGGGAAGGCTGCAGTCTCAGGCTGAAATCAACTGCCACATTGTGCAATATCCCTTCTGGCTGGGCTCAGCCTGACACTCACATCTGTGTATCTACCCCCCCCCCACCAGCGTTACTATTCATTTATATATCTGTATATATCAGTTATTGGGGTCGTGCCCCCAGTGTCAGTTACTGCTCAGTGACCCCTCCCAGTCACACAAGGACATTCACACAGTGTTTGATGTGGAATAAAAATAAGGTTTCATTTCAGTTGAGCAGCACGAGTTTTATTTGCAGGTTGGTACCCGGGGCAGCATTGGCCCCTCTGATCCCTCCAAACAGCAATGGTGCCAGATCCCGGCCCTACAGTTTAGCCACATGAATGAGGTTCCGGTTGACTTCGGAGACGTTCCGGCAGCCTGGGAGAGAGAAACAAGTTTAACATGGTGGGAATCCAGGGGACACTCACTGGGTATGGATACTGGGAAATTATATGTAGTTAAAGGGCGGGGAGTGGGTGATAATGCACACATGCCTGGGCAGGGATTTCACTCAGGAAAAGTAAGACCTGGGATTTATTGGGTCAGTTTCCCACTGGACTTATAGTGAAGTCACCACCCCATGAATAATGCAACTGGTACCGCAGGACATTCCATGCAGGGGCGGTGCCCCAATCTGAGGTTCTGATCTAGGGGGTCATCTAGCTACAGGGGGCTCAATTCTGCCACCACATATGACAGAAGTGTCTGTACTGGGTCTTCTCCTTAGGGGATTGCAACACAATAGGAAGGCTATGGGATTATATTAAGGGAGGCCTGACAGTGTGTGAGACAATGGCACTTTAATCAAGACTGGAAGCTAAAGCTTAATCCCAAAGTCATATTTACCTGACAATGTTTCACAAAGGAAAGTATTTGGCCCCTTTTTATGGTACTGCGCTTATTGCTTTTAACCCCATTCAGCTCAGTTCTGCCCTTGGCCTCATTGAGTCCTATCACTGCCCACAAACTCTTCTCTGTTCCCCAGTCCTGCCTCGCCTTGTGTTTGGGGTACTGTCACCCTATCAGTATCAATGATTAGCCCCCTAGTGTCAGTGATTTACTGCATTACCCGCTTGCTTCATGCATTATATAAAGCACTTCCATGGGGCCCCAGAGCAAATTGGCAGTATTATAAAGGGGCAGGCCCGGACTGGCAATCTGTGGGTTCTAGCAAATGCCAGAGGGGCTGCTATAAGGTGCCATAAAAAGTCAGTATTTAGTGGGCTGGTGGGGGCTTTTTGGGCCTCTGTGTGGTGGGCTGATTGGGCCTCTGTGTACCTGAAATGCCAGGGCCTATTTTAATTCTCAGTCCGAACCTGTAAAAGGGCATTTACCTGAGAGGGCCATGGAGAGCCGGAATTCGTCTGTGAGTATCTGCAGGATTCCCTTCACTCCTTCTTCTCCCTGAGACAGACAGGAGAATGGGAAGTTACAGTAACTGTATCAGTTCAAATTCACTTTGTGTTGCACCTTCTGGGCACTTTCCTTGTGCCCTTCTCAGTGTTCTCTTTATAAGACTCTTCAGTGCTCCCACCAAAGTCCTGACACCCCAGTACCACACCTTGTAGGTGAGACCCCAGACAATGGGGCGTCCCAGGAACACGCACTTGGCACCCAGAGCGATCGCTTTCAGAACGTCACTTCCTGTTCGTATCCCACCATCTAAGTAGACTTCTATCCGGCCTTGCACCACTTCCGCGATTTCTGACAGGGCATCAATCTGGGGGCACAAGGGGGGGGTTGTAAATGAAATTAATATCAGCCAATTTCAAAGTACAAACAACCTACAGTCACCTGGGGCCAGTGGAGACAAGGCAAGGGGGATACAGCCCCCCATGTAGTAGGTGCATCAGTCATAACCCACCTGCAACCCCCCAACTGCAAATCCCGCATATCTGTTACACAATATCATATGTCCCTTGTTCTTTTAGACACATTTTACCACAAAGGACCCCTGTGATGCTGGAGTCCAAAGCAAAATGGCATCTCTGTGTTCCACCATTGGCATTACGCACCGTGGCGAGCTCTCCATCCAGTTGGCGCCCTCCATGGTTGGAGACAATGATCCCCTGGACACCGTACACCACTGCTAACTCCGCGTCCTCCTTGGTTAGGATTCCCTTGATGACGATTGGTAGCTTAGTCACACTGCGCAGCCAGCAAATGTCCTTCCAGCTTACTGATGGGTCCAGGGTATTGACTGGGACACCATAGTTATCGGGGCCACTGTGTCCCTAGGGGTGTGCAGGAAGAACACATTCAGTAGGCAGGTGGCATGGAGAATGATTCTCGCAGATGGCAGAACCAACAGGGGCCATTGTGCTTTGTGGCCCTACAGTTAAGTTGGTTTTTATGGGCGCATCCCAGCTGGACCAACTTAATGAGAAAACTATACCCCCAAAATGAATACTTAAGCAACAGATTGTTTAATTAAGTTAATTAAAGTTGATTAAATTTAAATTAAATTTAAAATAAGTGACATATTAAAGAATCTTATCAAACTGGAATATATATTTAAGTAAATATTGCCATTTTACATCTCTTGCCTTGAACCACTATTTTGTGATGGTCTATGTGTTGCCTCAGAGATCACCTGACCAGAAATACTACAGCTCTAACTGTAACAGGAAGAAGTGTGGAAGCAAAAGACACAACTCTGTGTGTTAATTGGCTGATGTGACCTAACATGTATGGTTTGTTTGTGTGCACAGTGAATCATAGGATCCCAGGGGGTGGCCCTTATTTTTTAAAATGGCAATTTTCTATTTATGATTACCCAATGGCACATACTACAAAAAAAAGTATATTATTATGAAAATGGTTTATTTACACGAAGCAGGGTTTTACATATGAGTTGTCAAAGTTCCACCCCGTATCATTGTATGTTCCATTCAGCTTAAGCACAATTACACCAGAATGCTGGGTAAAAACACTGTATTATGGATAAAAACAGAGTGAATTGGGGTACCTCAAACACTCCCTCAAAGTTCTTGACCTTGAGGTGCGGTGGAAGGCGGAAGTTATTGCGGATGTCGGTTCTTCGCTTGCCCGTGTAGGGCACATCCACCGTTAGAACCAAAGCCTTGAAGCCCAGGGCCTCCACTCGACGGATGAGCTGCTCGGACAACTTACGGTCCCGGTATACGTAGAGCTGGAACCAACGCAGTCCTTCTGGGGCAGCCTGGGAAATTTCTTCCACAGAGCAGGTGGCGTAGGTACTGGCCACATACAGGAGGTTCAGAGCTTCAGCCGCTATAGGAGACACAAGTAAACATCAGCTACGGGCAAAATGTGGGCCCCTCAGAAAGCACAGGTGCCATGGATCAAGGACAACAATAACACTGGGGTTCCTGAACCCCCAAGCACACAAGATATAGGAAGATGTTCAAGGAATGAGTCAATGTGATGCTCACTCCCCTTCAGGTGAACAGAGGTAGTGACAAGCCACTGGTACTAATAGGGCCACTCCTGTTAACTCCTACTCAATATGCAAATATACTGATATAGAACCTACCTGTCTGTGCTGGGTGGGAGGTGTTTCTTCTGCTATCCCCTCCCCACTAAGCAAACAGCCAGACACTGAGCTGTCATCATTGTTGGGTGAGTTGAACCTTTGGGAAGGGGTGCTACAGGTAGGGTTGCCACCTGGCCGGTATTTTACCGGCCTGGCCGTTAAAAATGATGGTTGATCCCAATGTTATTAATAGGGAAAAAAGATAAATATAGAGGAAGGCCGGTATTTTTTTCCAGAAAAGGTGGCAACCCTAGCTACAGGGCTAAACTGGGCAAGTAGTGAGTAAACACTTGAGTAGTGAGTAAACACTGTGAGTAGTGAGTAAATACTGTAAGAAGTGAGTAAATACTGTGAGTATTGAGTAAATACTGTGAGTAGTGAGTAAATATTGTGAGTAGTGCATAAACACTGTGAGTAGTGAGTAAATACTGTGAGTGTACCAGGGAGTAAATTCTCCCATGCAATAATATTCTCTCTGTATTCCCTGTCCTCACCACCGGGGGTGCCAGTACCTCTAGCCGTGCTCATCTCGCCATCGGGCCAGGCCAGGCAGTGGAATGCCGTGGGGGCAATACCAATAGGGCAGCTGATCTCTTCCCCTAACACTGTGGTCTTTGTGTCCATTACTGAGACATCACGGAGCATCCGGGGCCTCAGGCGGATCCTGTAAGGAAAAGCAGTTGCAATTGGTCAAATTCCCAAAGAGTAATGTGTAGAAAGGGCCTAAACATTTAATTGGTTAATTGTCAGCGCGAGATCAGTGGGGGTCAGTAGGAGATCTGTCAGGGGCCCAGTGAGGAGCACACAGAGACCCAGTGGGCAGGGTTTAAAGAGGGAGTAAAGGTGCCGACCCTATGTACAAAGTGGCAGCAGGGTTGACCTCAGCTCACAGCTGATTGGCTGGAGGAGGGCCCCAGGTTACCTTCTGAATGCCTGCAGGTTATCATCCCTTGTACAGCATTCATCCGCACCGGCTGCGTAATATTCCCACGTGGCTTTGGGCAGGTTCTCCTTGGCGTAGGCCTCAAAGTCTGCCAGGCAAATAAGGGACATCTCTGCGTCCCCAAGCACAGGCCTGCTGTGATCAGAAAGCTGTGTTATAAGGGTCTTATATACAGGGGCCGACAGGTATTATATAGAGGGACACAGTTCTACTATACAATGACCAATAAACAGCTGGGTTATATGCGCTACATACAGTGACCAATTATTAACAACCAACCAGCAGCTGAGTGTTATAGACAGTGAGCGATTTGGACATACAGTGACCAATAGAGAGAGAAACGTTATGCAAGGAAGGGGGGGTCTGACAGACAGTGACCAACTGAAGCTGTACTAAACAGGACAATGACCAATCAAAAGCCTCATTATACAGAATGACAGGACTAACCTGCATATAGAGAGAGAACCTTCGAAATGCTGGGATGGACCAACCGACATGTTTTACAGGGAAATGGGTCTCAATATGCAGATTGGAAAAAAGAACTGAAAACCAAAGAATAAGGTTCTGACCTAGAGTGAAGAGTAGGAAGGTTGTTATATAGAGAGAGTAGGGCAGGTGGGGGTTATATAGAGAGTAGGGGGAGGCAAAGTGGCCAGAGAGTTAGAGGGTTTATACAGGCACATGAACAGCACCTGGGACTGCTATACACAAGTGCTGGAATGATATAATGAGAAACCCACTGAGGGTGCACATAACAACTATCATATATGTAATTCTTATAACTACAGTAAGTAACAAGACTTGATTCATTATCCACCAGGGCTGGAACTAGGGGTAGTAGGCAGAATAGACACATTCCTAGGGCGCAAAACTGGGGGGGGGGCTGGCACTTACCTTATCTGCCTCCTACCCCTAGGCCGGTCCCCTCTCACTTCTCAGCCTGGCCTTGAGGGACTGAGCACTTGCGGCTATTCACACGTGTGTGCATGCATCTATTTGGCACCACAACCAGCCAGGTTGCCTAGGGCAGTGATCCCCAACCAGTCACTCACGAGTAACATGTTGCTCCCCAACCCCTTGGATGTTGCTCCCAGTGGCCTCAAAGCAGGTGCTTATTTTTGAATTCCAGACTTGGAGGTAAGTTTTATTGCATTAAAACCAGGTGTACTGCCAAACAGAGCCTCAATGTACGGTAGGTTGAGAATCCATTCTAGTGTTGCTCGCCAACTCCTTTAACTTGTGAATGTTGCTCGTGGGGTGTAAAGGTTGGGGATCCCTGGCCTAGAGTAACTATCCACACAGGAATCTGAACCCACTATATTCTACAGAGCAAATAGAGCCCTATTTTGTCATGAATGGCAGCCCGAATGGCTACGCAGCAGAATATTCCTATAAAGCAGTGTTGACCAACAGGCCTCCAGTCAGACAGCGCTGATTTAAACTATAGTGGTGTTTCTGGTGCAAGGCCCCTAGCTATACCAAAACAAGGCAAGGGATATCAGACAAGTGATTTCCTATTGATACGGCAGTTGGGTACAGTGTAACACTGGGGATAAGTCAGGAATATTAGACAAGTTATTTCTCATTGATACGGCAGTTGGATACAGTGTAACACTGAGGGACAGAGAGGGTCTGGGACAGCTCAGGCTGACAAATAACCCTGTGCCACATAAAGAATCTTCTGACAAACCTTGCGGAATGCATGTAGACCAATTTTAGAGATAAAATCTAATTTAGGGACATTCAACGCTTGACCCACCCTCCCTGTGATCTACAGCTTCCAGTGACCCTTTCATGGACTTTATGGGGCATGGGAGTTGCAGTTTAACAAGAGCCGAAGGCTGGATTTGGTTAATCCCTGATAGAATGAAAACTCGGTTTTACATAAAATGATTTTATGTTTTCTGTGGTCCCACCGGTTCATAAAGCATAATCCATTTACATTTCCCAGATTTTATATAATTTCTTCTGGTCCCCTGAACAATGCTAAATGGGGGGGCGGGTCTAATATATATACAGAAACATCATATGTCATCAACTGTTCCTCTGCCAATAGGTCCCTGTGATGCTTTGGCCCTGTTAATAAGTGATTGTATCAGGCAGACAGAAAGTGCCAGTTTGTCCCCCTGCCACATGCCCAGGCCTTTGCCCCTGGATTAGATAAACTCCTGATCTGTCGCACACCCCCAGATAATTTGGACAGCAAAACTCACCTGATTCCGGCCCAATATCCAGGGAAAGTTATAACAAGGGCAGGTTGCCTGCGCCCCCTCTAGATCCAAAGTACAGAGCCGCACACCTCAGGGCTCTCAGACTCCTGTTACGGGGCCACTCTGGGCTCCTGCTGTGTTTTCTCTTTATTAACATGAACAAACATCCCATAAAGGATTAACCCTGCTCTGACCTCGGGCATTGTGTAAGGGCAGCACAATGTGGGCAGGGAGAGAGGGAGGTTGGGAGTTAACCCCTGCACTGCTGCAGGGCACAGTTAAACCCCTTATTCCAGGGTCAGTAAAAGCAAAAGCCCAATTGGCCCCATGCACATTCAGCTGTATTTGTGTGGATTCAGTGTTATGAGAGCGAATCAGGCTCCTGGGTAGCCCATGTCCATTGTGTCCCGGGAGGTGTCCCCCCTGGAGGTGTGCAGGGTGAACTCTGACCCCTGTGCTACTGAAACAATTGCATTCTAGACTTCTAACCAGCTATTTGCTGCACACACTGAGCCACGTGCCCTATGGCAGCTCCCGCAAGTACACATCAGCTACATATTGAAGCCACCACAGTTACCCTTCTCTAGGGCAGATATATAGGGCATGTCTAATAAATGCCAGTTCCTGGGCTACACCCACTGGCAACTCAATACTCCCCCCCGTGCATTTTCTATCTCTCCCTGTACCAAACCTTTGCATTTGTTGTCTTATTTGCAGTGGCATAACTACAAAGCTTTCAGACCCCACGGCTGTTTGGGGCTGGGTCTGCATCTTCCACTAGTTGCCACTGGTTGCCACTGGTTGCAACCTGGCCGGTATTTTACTGGCCTGGACAGTAAAAATGTTGCTTAATGCTAATGTTATTTATAGGGAAAAACCATAAAAATATAGGAAGGCCAGTATTTTTTCCAGAAAAGGTGGCAACTCTACCCACCAAACATTCAAAATCATGGAGCAATCGTGATTATTTTTGCATTGTTGGTTGCCTTAGGGATGCCACCTGGCAGGCTGCCATATTAATTATGGGTTGTCTGAATGTTTGTTTGTATACACCTGACGAAGATCCCTGTGGGGGATCGAAACGTTGAGCCACAATAAACATCTTTTTTTGTTTTTGCAACTTTAAAAAACTTGTGAGTGTCGATACTTTCTACTTTTGCATTTATCCCAAATTGGCAGGCACCCAGGTACTTTCACCTGTAAACGGTGTGCACCTTCAGAATGTATATATATATATATATATATATATATATATATATATATATATATATATATATATATATATATATATATATATATATATATATATATATATATATAAAGGCCAGAATTTTTTTCCAGAAAAGATGGCAACCCCATGCATGACCTTTGATTTTACCCAGAGCAGTGGGTCTTTGGTCTATGGGAAGAGCCCTGTCCCAAAAAACAAACATATTTCACATACACTCGGGGTTCTGGTTGCTCTGAAAAAGCAAAAAAGAGACCGTTCAAGCTAACCGATTTTTCGTCCCTTTGCCAGGTACTCAGTCTTCAGTGTCCCCACTGTATCCAATGACAAAACTCAACATAGATGGCACTTCTGGATCAAATCCAAAATGATCCCGAAACGCGTTAGGTCTTTGTCCAGCAACCTGCTATAATAAATTCTGTCCAGAAGTGCTGTCTATGTTGAGTTTTGTCATTGGTTGCTCTGATATCCTTCTCCCTCTCTAAGCTAATCCAGTCACAGGCCTCTGCTCTTGTAATTGGGGCTTTCAGGTAAAGGGTAACTGACCCTTCTGTGTGTCTGACCCCCCCCACTCACCTGCAGTCCTGTGTATCCCCCATGCTGTGTGGGGAGAGATAAAGCAGAAGTGTGTGGGGGCCCTTTGGCTGCAAGAGTGAAGCCACAGCAAGAACTAAATTCCTCAGAGGGACAGGAGGGCAGAACTGAGCAAGTTAAACTTTATCTGATAATTACAGGGGCCATAAATCTCATTGAGTCCTATATAACAGAGTTGCACCCAGTCACACCCCACAGGATCTCCCGTATTCCCTCCCCCCCAAACATTTATGGGATCACTCATTCAATTCCGGGGCACTGGTTACAAGGAGTTCTGCCCAAGTCTGCGTGGGAGTGGCAGAACTTTGCACCCATGTGTGCGCTCTGCCACCCTCACAGTGACTTTCCCTTAGCAACAAAGGAAAGTCTCAAAAGCTGCAATAAAGCTACAATCAATTTGTATAGGGGGGATTTCTTTCCATGACATCTAGACTAGTCTCTGGATCAGAACCCACCCGTATATTATACAAACATATGATTAGGTAGAATCGCTCTTACCCTATTTAGCAATTATTATCATTTTCTACATAATTATCTGTCCTGTAACCCCCACACCCCAACTGGCAGGGCTGCCATCAGAAATCACAGGGCCCCATACGAAAAAATTTCCTGGGCCCCCTGGGCTGCGCCCACCACAATCCCCACCTACAGGTCCGCCCTCCCCACCCCACGAGTCCACCACACACGAAAAAAAAAAAAACATTGGTTGCTATGGTCCCCACATGTTAATAAAAAAATAAAAAAATATTGGTGGTCAGGGCCCCCCCATTGAAAAAAACATTTGTGGTCAGGGTTCCCCTATTAAAAAAAAAACATTTGTGATCAGGGCCCCCATTAAAAAATATTGGTGGCTAGGACCCCACATGGGGAAAAAAATGGTGGCCAGGGCCCCCCCATTGAAAAAAACATCTGTGGTCAGGGCCCCCCCCATTAAAAAAACATTTGTGGTCAGGGCCCCCCATTAAAAAATATTGGTGGCTAGGACCCCAGAAGTTTAAAAAAAAATCGGTGCCCAGGGCCCTGCCATGTTACACTTACTTCATTAGTGTGGCCCACCTGCTGTCAGTGAGCTGCCAACTACAGAAGGGAGGAGGGGAGCACATGTGGCTGAATCTTCTTCCTGTGACAGCATTTTCTTCCCTTATTGGTCACAAAATTTCAAGTCCTGGTAAAGCTGCATGGCGATTGGATGAGCTGGAGAAGTTCAAACCTCAGCTATCCAATCCCTGAGCAGCTCAACCTGGACTTAAACTCAGTGACCAATAAGGGGAAGTAATGGACAGAAGGTACCTCCCCTTGTGCTCCCGCCCTGCCTTCCCGGAGTCCGCAGCTCTCAGAAATTAGGGGGCCCGGCTAATCAAGAAAGTGCGGTGTCTGGGCCCCCCTTACCCTCGGGGCCCCCTACAACTCTCCCCCCTGTCCCCCCCTGATGGCTGCCCTGCCAACTGGTATCCCTCCTCTAGAGGGAAATGAATGCTGATGTTGCTCACTATAACACTTAGTCTTTGGGGCATATTGATAAAGAATCTGAATTTCCAGCCTATTGGGTTTGTGTTGCTTTTTAGAGATGAGTCATGGTTAACTAAGGGTTAATGTTACCCTGAAGGAGGGGCTTTCAGTAAGAAAATATTAAACAAATATACACATATATATACCCTTGAAAAGATCTTCATTTATTCATTGTTACAGAACAAGGCAAAGAGAAGTGCTGGCATTTAGTGAGAGGGAAATGAGTGTGAGATGAGAAAAGACTTTTCCACCCCAGTGAGCACATCTAGGGGGTCTAATTGGCTAAACCATTTGCAATTCAGCTGCACGTGGCCATTTAGGGCTAGAGGTCAGTAGTCAGAAGTGATCCAGTCACATGTCAGGGCGAGAGAACATACTGGAAAGGCCTGGGATTCAAAACAGACACTGGCATTTGGCCCAAACAGCCCCCACAGCCCAAAAAATAGTCAGTGTCTATGGCAACTTACAGCAGCCCCTCCGGCATTTGCCAGAACCCACAGATCACCAGTCCAGCCCGGGCACTGGAGGCAACCTGACTTTCACACAGATTCCCAAACACCCTGTTTGATTTGTGGAGACTCACCCAAAAACAACTTATTCCTGAAAAAATTAAACATTCTGTTAAAAATTAAACATTCTGTTAAATGTTTAACCTAATTATGTGTAACTATGGCTCTGTCCTATAAGGGGCCTACATTAAGCCCCGCCTTCCTCCATGTGGCTATGGGGACATTTCTTGCTTTTTCACCTGTAATACTGAATAGTGACCACTAGATGGTGGTACTGCTTTGTCTACTATTAGGGAAAAGAGACTGTGGCTACAATGTGTTCCGGAGGGTGAAACAGAACAAACACATTACTGGCCATGTTGCCATTTGGAAGCAAAGTGCCTAATTCAGGGGTGTCCAAAAGGTAGATCGGCATCAGTAGACCTTTAGCTGGTGATTAGTAGATCTCAAGACACTGTCAACAAACAACCTGTTTATAATACACAAAAGCCATGAATATCCTGTAAATTATATCCTTATAAACGGTGAGTAGTGATGTCATCAGTTATAAACGGTGAGTAGTGATGTCATTTCTGTCACATGACTCACTAAAATTTGTGTATTATAATAAATAAAGTACCCCCAGTTGTAAAATATGAGGATATTAGAAGTTACCTTCGGAGTTTCATGACCTGTATAAAAACACTCGGCCTTCGGCCTCGTGTTTTTATATGGTCATGAAACTCCTCGGTAACTAATAATATCCTTATATTTTACAAGAGGGGGTACTTTATTCACTATATATCGCCCTCCTGTTTCATGCTTTTCATTCAGATATTTATTATGTTAAGGTCACATAAAAAAAATGGTTGTTTGTTAAATACATGAATATACATTTTCTCATAAATCATTATTTAAGTAATATTTTCCATAGAGCAGAATGCTATCAATGCTTTTATGGATGTAGATCCTAATGGGACATCACATTAGCAAAGTATGGGCACTCCTGGCCTAATCCCTGGTGGCACCACATGATGAGCGGGTCAGGCACATTAATCAAAGACACAGCCCCTGTATAAAGTGTTGCTTTCAGCAGCCCAGAGGTTAATGCAAACAAGCTGAAGACAAGCCACTAGCACTAATGTGGCTTCCATTAGCCAGCACAGGGAGAAGCTTGCCCAACCCAGGCAGCACATAAGAAACAATTATTGTCTGTACCCCCCCCAGTACAGATCCACTTGTCCATCAGTAGCCCCCACTTGGGGCACAGCTCCTGTCAGTGGGGGGCCCTGCTAATTTATCACTGTCTGACCCAAGCGCTGACAGCGGTGCAGATGGGACTCACATGGAGACTTACTAGAGAAGGGGAAACCTTGTTTACTGGAAGTTACAGTAACTGTCTCTCCACTCCTCACTTATAAGTTCCTCTTCTATCTTCTCCTGCTCCCCTTCTCCTTTCACTCTTTATGCTGTCCTCTCAACTCCTCTCTTCTCCTGTACTCCTCCCTTCTCACTTTTGCCCTATCAATGCCACACTTCTCCTGTCCTCCTCCCTTCTCTCATCTGTCCTCTCTATATTTTTTTCTCTCCACTCCACGTCTCCTATTCTCTCCTCCCTTCTCTCTTCTGTCCTGTCCTCTCAACTCCACACTTCTGTTCTTGCCTCCCTTCTTTCCTCTCTCATGTCTTCTTTACTCTTTTCTCCTCTCCTCTGTCTTTATCACTTCTCTTTTCTCTTGTCATCTTATTTCTCCTGTTAACTGTATTTCTCTCATGTCACCTTTCCTCTATTCTGCCCTGCCCTCTCACCAGTCCACTCCTCTTATTCTTTCCATTGCTGTATTCTCTACTCTTCCTCTGTCTTTTCCTTTCTCTTCTTTCTCACTACTGTCCTCTCATCTTTGCATCCCTACCATAAAGCAAGAGTGGGGTGCTGTGAAACTGATGGAATGGATGTAGAGTCGCTTGAGTGA
The DNA here is from genome assembly GCF_017654675.1 of Xenopus laevis. Taxonomy (NCBI): domain Eukaryota; kingdom Metazoa; phylum Chordata; class Amphibia; order Anura; family Pipidae; genus Xenopus; species Xenopus laevis. The sequence goes on along the minus strand of NC_054374.1, from coordinate 28,841,485 downwards.
CACTAAAGTTCAAAACTCATAGAAAAGTGAAAGTGCTTCCGTTGTCCTTTTGCCTGTTTAAGGGCTTTTCCTCAGTAACAGGTTAAACAAATGAACAATATTCTTCACTTATAAATTGCAAGTTCTTGTGAGCAGGGATCTCCAGTTCTATTTCTATGTTGTAGCATGTTTGCTATAACTGATGGTACAGTGTTGTGTAACTTGTCAGTGCTACCTATATACATATATAAATGGCAATTACATTTCCCCTAGAGAATCCTAGAGAATGTGGAGCCAGTGAATGAGCGCAAGGCATTCCCACAGTTGCATTTGGGTTCATTAATTACTTTTTCTGTAAAAATAAATCAAATAGAAATTGGCTGCTGCTTGTAAACTGGGGGATTAGGGGAATGAATAGTTGCTGCCCCCACAAACTGGGAATGATTGGGGGGGAGCTGGGCCTCGGGCAGTTGGGGGTGTGAGGGTTTTGGAAATTTGGCAGTTTTGCTTCCTCTCTGTGTGTTTGAAGTCTAATTAATGGGCTGAGGTTGCGCTCGTCCCTCATGGGAGGAAATGGAAAACATGTGCGAGAAGCAAAAGAGAAAGAGAACCCGACACTGATGGGGGCACAGGGGCAACACACGGATTCCTTCCCAGGGGCCAACATGGCAACATAAGCTGCAGGGGAAAGATGGGGCTTAAACATCAGCTGGATTGGATACAGGGGTACCAGGAGTGAGTGCTATCAGTAACCCCTCCTGCGCCAGAGACACTGGAAACATATGCATTTCCTTCCTTACTCACAACTTACTACTGTATTCAATACTTACTCAGATGTACTCACTATTTACTCACCGCTGTACTTACTCACCACTGTACTCACTACTTACTCACCACTGTACTCACTACTTACTCACTACTGTACATACTCACTGCTGTACTCACTGCTTACTCAATACTGGACTCACTACTGGACTCACTACTTACTCGTTACTTCAAAATCCATTCTACATATCTAATTATTAGTAAACATAAATGCTTGCTGCAGGCTGCAGTGATTTCTATGAGGCCATGCAGCAGCAATTCCACTGTTTTTCCAGTATTGTATCCCATTATTTGCCTCCAACAATCGATGCCAAAGTGGCCACATTGAGCATTTCACTGTTTTCACAGAGAATATTCCTGATGATCCTGTAACTGCAACTCCCGGCTACTCCTCCTCCTATTGTCCCAATACACAGCTGTGTATCAGAAAACCTCATTCTAGCACCCCCTCTGGAGTCTGTCTGATGGTACTGCAGAAGGAAACAGAAAGACGAGATGCAGTGAATGCAGGGAACTGCCTGCCAGCAGAGGTATCACTGTGGCAAGTGTCTATAATCCCAGCACATGTAATGCACAAAGTAACTAGGATAAGTGAAAATCATATCATACTTACCGAGATTTTCCTTTCCTGGACTGTAGCATGGCAGTGGGCATGGCTTGTTGCCCACTGCCATGCGAAGGAACAGGAAAAGATGAATCTATCGCCTGTGTTACCTCAGTGACAAGTGGATGCGCTCTCTGAAGTGCTTTGCGTGCGACCGTTTACGCACATGCGTGTTCGGTTGCGCACGGTTATGCACTGCTGCGGAGGGGACCAAAGCAGGGGCACCTGACCGGAATGGCCCGGCACGGGTTGCACACACACCAACTGCCACATCTGTGTGCCTGAATGTGCACCAAGAACAGGGAATTTACATTTGCCCTAACACAGGGCAGTTAAATGTAAGGGTGGAGGGAAGAAGCAGACAGTAGATAAACGCACAGTAGTAAAATATTCTGCTCTTTGGCCTTCAGTGGGAGAGTTGGGAGGAAAGGGCACAAGATCACTAGGAGGTGAGGGGGTGTTTGGTTCAGTGCCCTTTTTTCCCCAGAAACAATTTAACTGCTCTTGTGTTTATTTCAAGGAAAATATTAACTTGATTTTTTCACTTCCTGCTGTTTCTATGGAAATGATTAATGGAAACAGATTAAACATTTAGGGACCCAAACATTACAATTAAAGGAAAAGCAGGAGTTCTCACAAAACCCAAAGAGTAAGCAGCATTGCTGGAACCCGGGCCCTGCATTCCCTACAAATGTAGCCCTAGATATGTATCTATTATACACATGTATCCATTAGAAGCAGCAGTCCTGTCCTGCTTTATGGCAGCTGAGATTCTAGCTGTATAACAGAGCTTTACCAATAAAACAAGTGTCCAATTTGAAGGGTATTGTAAGTGGATGGCAGTTGGGGTTTGGGGCAGATCTGTTAGTGAAGGAGCAGAAGGTAATGCAGACAATATAGTTACTTTGGTCGGGGGGATTTCTGCGGTGGGCTGAGGAGGTGATGATAAAGGTGATGAGAGGTGATACATGGTGCAGTTGCCATGAAAAGGCCCTTGGCCTGAATATAGGAGCTGACAATCCCCTATGAGCCACTAAAGCTTCGTCAAGAAGGAAATAAATGGAAGGTGGGGGGATCATTTGTTATATAATAAAGTGCAATGGGGAGGGATGTAGTAGTTACCTTATTAAAGGGACACAACGCTCTAAATTCAAGTATGCAGGGTCTGCCTCCTTTGAATGAGGGTAGATATTGAGGGGGGGACAATAATACTTGAGCACAAGGGCCAGAAAAGTGATGATTATACTTGGGCACAAGGGCCAAAGAAGAGATGATTATATTTGGGCACGAGAGCCAAGAGATGATTATACTTGGGCACAAGGGCCAGAGAAGAGATAATTATATTTGGACACGAGGGCCAGAGAAGAAATGATTATACTTGGGCACGAGGGCCAGAGAAGAGATTATATCTGGGCACGAGGGCCAGAGAATAGATGATTATATTTGGGCACGAGGGCCAGAGAAGTGATGATTATATTTGGGCACGAGGGCCAGAGAGGAGATTATATCTGGGCACAAGGGCCAGAGAAGAGATTATATCTGGGCACGAGGGCCAGAGAATAGATGATTATATTTGGGCACGAGGGCCAGAAAATAGATGATTTTATTTTTGCACGAGGGCCAGAGAGGAAATTATATCTGGGCACAAGGGCCAGAGAAGAGATTATATCTGGGCATCAGGGCCAGAGAATAGATGATTATATTTGGGCACGAGGGCCAGAGAAGAGATGATAATACTTGGGCATGAGGGCCAGAGAGGAGATGATTTAACCTGTATATAAAGAACATATTATACAAGGAAATCAACGAAAGGCAAAGGGGATATAAGACGGGTGCTCAGTCTGGACACTGACTTGACACCAACCAAAGATTTGCTCCCCCAGATCTGCCCAGATTTAACCCTTTCTGTGCCAGGATTTAATTCTACATCCCACAGATGGAGAGACCACAGAGGTCTTTTACCCAAGTACTTCCCTTCATTTTGTGTTTCACTTTCTCAGTGTTTGGATAATGAGTTGCAGGTTTGGTGATTCTCATTGGTGGGATCTGCCAACACCAACATTCAACAGTGCACGTCCTGGGCATGAGAAAGATGGGCAGATGGCACATTGTATTTTCTGAAAATAGTCAGCCTGCACCCCTCCAACCAACAGCTGCAGGCTAAACTACATGCATTAAATGCAAGTGTGTGCTCACAGCTACAACTAATGGATTGGAGTTGGACCAAACTAATAGTTTTACTACTGCCATCATATCCTACTTTACATCATATCCTTCTCTCTGCATCTTCTTCTACTCTTTCCATCTTGCCCTATTTTCTCCATCTCGTCCTACTGTTTCCATCTTGCCCTACTGACTCCATTTTGCCCTACTTTCCTCCTCTTGCCCTACTGTCTCCCTTTTGCCCTATTGTCTCCATCTTGTCCTGTTGTCTCCATCTTCTTCTACTGTCTCCATTTTGCCCTGCTGTCTCCATTTTGTCCTACTGTCTCCATCTTGCCCTACTGCCTTCATCTTGCCCTACTGACTCCATCTTCTTCTACTCTCTCCATCTTATCCTACTGTCTCCATCTTGTCCTACTTTCTCCCTCTTGTCCAACAGCATCCATCTTTTCTCCATCTTGCCCTACTGTCTCCATCCTGCCCTACTGTCTCCATCTTGTCCTACTGTTCCCATCTTGTCCTACTTTCTCCAACTTGTCCTACTGTCTCTATCTTGCCATACTTTCTCCAACTTGCCCTACTGTCTCCATCTTGCCCTGATGTCTCAGTCTTGATTTACTGTCTGTCTTTCCCTAATGTCTCTGCTTTGTCCTGCTGTCTCCATCTTCTCCTACTGTCTCCATTTTGCCCTGCTGTCTCCAACTTGCCCTACTGTCTCCATCTTGCCCTACTGTCTTCATCTTGTCCTAGTGTCTCCATCTTTCCTTACTGTCTCCATCTTGCCTTACTGCTTCCATCTTGCCCTACTGTCCCCATCTTGCCCTAATGTCTCTGTTTTTTCCTACTGTCTCCATCCTGCTCTACTGTTTCCATCTTGCCCTACTGTCCCCATCTTGTCCTAATGTCTCTTTTTTGTCCTACTGTCTCCATCCTGTCCTACTGTCTCCATCCTGCCCTACTGTCTTCATCTAGTTGGTCATTCCAACTCCTACTTGGTTGCTCATGTAGGTGACCCTGAATAACCAGGTAACAGAGCAGTCTGGTACCCACTGGTTCTGGAAGTTAGTGAGTCAGGTTCATGCAGATATGGATCACACAAATGAGCCAATTACTGTAACTGATATGAAGTTACTGATGCTCATTTTCCATATCAGAGACTGTTGCGCTTATTGGCCAGGGTACAGCACGGAGCAGGGAGAGGAGGAGGAAAGGCCAGAGATAAGGTAAATAACCTCCACATCTAATGACTTGCAGCCGGTACTGCCTCCCATAGGAATCCCTAAATGAGGTTAAGAGTGAGCGCGAGTTGCCCGAGGCTCGGTTCCTGATGGAGCACATCTCTTTTATTAAAATCTAATAGGGAACCCGACACGAGAGGCCCCGCCGGTAACATTATTAGCGCCTCTAGGAAGAGAGGCATCACATTTGGAAGCTGTTAGTCGTATTTAGGAACATGATGATGTCAATGGAAAGGAGGCACAGGGAGATGAGCGCTGTAATCCCAGGCAGAATATCCAGATAAAGCGCTGGGAGACCCAGAAGGACCCAGCGGCTCTGGTTCAGCTACAGGGAAGGTCACAGGTCAGTCCTGCGAGTGACAAGCAGAAAACCTCGTTTCTCAGGTTGAATAAAAGCTCAAGTCCATAAAGTTTAACCTTTTGCTTTTAGAATTCCTATTCAGAACAGTCCCTGTATCTGATGCGTAACAATAATATTGATTTAATCCCAAGAGCTCAGTATTTAGGTGAGTGACCTTTTGTTAAAAGTATCTAATGTATCTGCCAGCCCAGCGGTTCTGTTTACACCAATGCTCAGGTCCAATTCCCTGCAGGTTGGTGCCCCCAAGGGTGGAAACAAACACAGAATACAAAAGAATCTGATTGTGTTTTTTTTTCATAGGATTGGTCAACTCATCTGATAAAAAGATCCTACTTTTGTCAGAATCTAGTGGACCTCATGGCAAAAGCAGCTCATTTTCTGTGTCTCACAGGCAGGCCCGGACTGGCAATCTGTGGATTCTGGCAAATGCCAGAGGGGTTGCTATAAGGTGCCATAGAAAGTCAGTATTTTGTGGGCTGGTGGGGGCTGTTTGGGCCTCTGTATGGGCTGATTGGTCCTCTGTGTACCTGAACTGCCAGGGCCTATTTTAATTCTCAGTCTGGACCTGCTCACAGGTACAGTCTCTCCCCACTGGCACATACCTAGAGGCAAAGGATTGTGGGGGGTGTTCCAGTATGTTGCACAGGATATGCCTACCGTTTGTGCCATACCTGGATAACCCAGTAGGTCACTTTGCCCCTAACAGGGTCTGAACAACCCAGCACAGCTGGCTAATGGGAATGGGGTGTAATTGGAAAAATGTGCAAGATTCAGGGCTAATAACTGCCTCTTGAGGGTATCACTGCCCATATTCAGCACTTGTGCCCAATCACAAGAGTCTGCTCCAAAGGGTAACGGGGCAAAGCCACTTAGGGCCAAGGTCACTTCTCGGGCTCGGTATAGAAAGCTGTTTCCTGTTCTGGTTCTGATTCCTGAAACAATGTAGTAGAAGTTCTTTCTCCTCTTTCACTACAGCCTGTGGTGTTGGTAGGGGGGAGGGGTAAGACTGGTTGCTATGTCTAGTGACTAGCCTAGCAACTGGGTGAATGTTTCAATGCCACAGGAGTGAAATACAATAAAGTTATTGAAAAAACTTTAATAAAAGTGATTGCCAACTGCAAGCTGTGTTACAAATCCATAGGTTGTCTATAAAATACTATATCAGGGAAAGGTCTGATGTTTCCAACTGCCATTTAGATGGCAAGCTCCTGGTACTAGGAGGCTAAAGGATTTTACAGGGGAGAAACTGCTGATTACTATGTGTATGCATTAGTGAGAGGGGTCTTAGGCACTGGCTGGATGAGCAGAGAAGACCCCCCCCCCCACTCCACTGCAGTCTGCACCTCCGAGCAACAACAAGGAGATTCCAGGAAAACACTGGTGAAAGGGAAGGAATTCCATTACACTAATCTGATTGTTCAGGGATTTGGGATATGGACCCTGAGGAAGTGTCTCCCCCATCTCTGCAGCCACAGGACTTCATGTAAATAACCCAAATGAGTAAAGGTGGCCATACACTGAGAGATCCGCTCGTTTGGCGATGTCGCCAAACGAGCGGATCTCTCCCCGATATGCCCGCCTTGAGGTGGGCAATCTCGGGCTGATCCGATCGTGGGCCCTAGGGCCCAACGATCGGATCCTAACGCATGGGAAACGGGGGTCAGATCGCGGGACCGCATCAACGAACAGATGCGGCCGCGATCCGACGGGATTTTTCGTCCCATCCTCCCGTCACTTTCCGGTGACTTTCCTCAATTTGACAATTTTGGGGCAAAAATCTACTGTCCACCAAAATGTCTAGAGGTTGAGCTGTTTTACCAATATTTATTGAAATTGTATATGTATTAGGGCTTTATTGGGCCCCTATACCTCCTGGACCCCAGGTAGTTACGCCCCTGGTGATGGGTGAATTTGTCACATTCTGCTTCATGGAAAAATTTGCGAAAAATCAGTGAAAATTTGAAAAAGGCGTATTTTCACATATATTAATTTATTTGTTTTTTTAGACTTTTTTTCATTGCACATATTGTGCTATTTTTGGGCTACTTTTGAAATGCCTCTTGGGCTAGGCTAGTTTTGGGCTGCTAAATGGCCCCCCACACCCCCTGCTCTAGGCCCCACAGTCTGGGAAGTTCTGCTGTTGGAAAGAAGCACAGGGAGGGCACCTGCAGTCAGAACCAGCAGTGCAGAGAACAGTCAATTCTGCTTCCCGCACCAGTGGCATTTACACTATGAACATACCTCCCAACATTTTGGAAGTAAAAAGAGGGACAAAAAATTTTTTTCCGCATGTAGCGCAGCAATTTTTGACCACACCCCTTTCTGTGGCCACACCCCTAATTACCATGTTTGTTTTACAAAATTTGGCAGGTTATGAAAGTTTGAAAGTATTTCTCCTTATCTAAACTGTGTTTTTGTGTCTCAAAATTGTTACAAAGTATCTTATTTGCACCTGTTAGCTGTTCTGGGCTCTCTGCTAAAAGCCAATTAAGTGAGAAACTTTGTTTCTTTTTCTGGCTGTTCAGTGCAGAGAAAAGAGGGACTTTCCAGTACAAATGAGGGGCTGCGGGTTGAGCTGTCAAAAGAGGGACTGTCCCTCTGAAAAAGGGACAGTTGGGAGGTATGCAAGCCAGTGAGAATTATTATTATTAGCTTTATATCCCCTTTAAAGTGAAAAACACCGGGGCCAATACTCCCTAACAGAAAGCAGTGTGACCTCCCCATAGATACAGGGACAGAGACAAACACAAAACGCACTCGCCTCCCAGCCCGTCTGACCCATGGCGGCTTCCCTCCGTGACGTAGGCAAGATGGCGCTGCCCATGTGGAGACGTGCTGCTGTTCTGCTGTACCGGGCGGGGAGGGGGCGCCGCGGGCTTCAGGAGAGCGTAAAGGAGCGGGGAAACAAGGTACCTACCAGGACACAGCGGGGCACGGGATGGTTCAGGCTGGTCTTGCGCATGAGCAAAGCTTCCTCCAGTCTTCTGGATAATAATCACGTAGAGCTTGCACTCTAATTGCCTCCCCGTTACATTTGCCCACATCATCTTTTGCCCCTCCATCCGTTTCATGTAACTGCCTCTGAGTTTCAAATGCACCAGGTAAATAATAACTCAACTGCACGGCAGAAACATCATTTCCCCAACATTCGCCCCACAAACTGGGGTCCCACTGAGTTTGTGTCCCGACTCCAAACCGACATTTACTGTCATAGTTACAGGCCGAGTTATATAAAGACTCTCTCTGTATTATATGTAGCCCCTACTGTAAATGATAAGGATATTAGAAGTCACTGAGGGGTTCTGTGACCATATAAAGGCACAAGGCTGCAGGCTGAGTTATACTGGGAACTCTGAGTATCACTCATGTATTATAAGGGATAATGTACCCCTACTGTAAATGATAAGGATATTAGAAGTCACTGAGGGGTTCTGTGACCATATAAAGGCACAAGGCTGCAGGCTGAGTTATACAGGGAACTCTGAGTATCACTCATGTATTATAAGGGATAATGTACCCCCTACTGTAAATGATAAGGATATTAGAAGTCACTGAGGGGTTCTGTGACCATATAAAGGCACAAGGCTGCAGGCTGAGTTATACAGGGAACTCTGAGTATCACTCATGTATTATAAGGGATAATGTATGGGATGATTGTTCACTGGTTTATCAAAGAAAATTAATTATATTATGAGGGTGCTGGTGCTGGTTCTGTTCCATGCTTCATTGCTATATCCCCATAATTCCTGGGTGGGAAATGAGACAAAGCTCAAGGTGGGATTGGGTTTTGCTGGAATAGGAAAGTGAAAGACAAGCCTGTTGTTTCATATTCAGAACTTCGCAGCAGTTTAACCCCGAGGTCTGTTTAGACAAACTCAGAGGGTCCGTGATCAGGGCCGTATTTCCGTGCTTGGTGCCCCTAGGCCTACAGGTCCTAGCGCCTGCTTTTTTCACTAATGCATGCGGCTAACCTCTGGGGAACTATGGCTCCTCAGCAGGTCCGGACTAAGAATTAAAATAGGCCCTGGCATTTCAGGTACACAGAGGCCCAATCAGCCCACACAGCTCCCACCGGCCCACTAAATACTGACTTTCTATGGCACCTTATAGCAGCCCCTCTGGCATTTACCAGAACCCACAGATTGCCAGTCCGGGCCTGCTCCCCAGTGCTAACGAGAATGCGGCTGGGCAGCATGCTGCCCCTGAAGATTCCATTGGCAGTGCTGGTCAATTGGATTGGCGCATGCTGTCAGCCAATGAGAGCGAGTGAGTGAGACAGTCTGGGTTTAGTTGCTGCCTTGGCATGCTGGAAATTGGTCTTATACATGGAGCTGAGCTTTATACAGAGGGGGGCGCTAAGAAATCCAAGAGCAGTCCTTCTTACAGCAGTCTCATTAATCAGCCCGTTACTTGCAGTGCTAGTTGCATTAAACACAGCGATTCCTCTGTCTGCTTTTCCTTGTCTGTCGCCCCCATTGGGCTCATGGGAGAAGCTCATTAATCTTCCCTGTCAGATGGATCAGCGGGAGATGCCCCCTCCTGTCTGTGCCCCCCGCTGCCTCTTCTGCACAGATGGGGTCTTCCCCTTTGCCCCAGTTAGACTTGTGCTTTGTTCCTACAGACCCCAGAACTGTGCGGATCTCAGACGGGTTACAGTCTGTATAGAAGTAGCTGTGTATTATATATTTCCTGTACTTCACATGGTAGTGGGTACAAGTTAGTACCCACTGCCATGCTTCAGTATAGGAAATGAAAATCTTAGTAAGTATGATTTGGTTTACCCTTATATCTGTGCTCAGGGGGTCCCACAGGGCAAGGAGGTCCTGCTGATATTTCCCTCTGTTTTGTGTTGCAGGATGTTGAGCCCCGTGTGTTCTCTGGCATTCAGCCTACGGGCATCCCCCACCTGGGCAATTACCTTGGTGCCCTTCAGAGCTGGGTACACTTGCAGGAGCAATACAACACGGTGCTGTACAGTATAGCGGATCTGCACTCTATCACCGTGCCACAGGACCCCAGCACCCTGCGGGCGAGCATATTGGACATGGCAGCCTGCCTGCTGGCATGTGGGATTAACCCTGCCAAGAGCTGCATCTTCCAGCAGTCCCAGGTCAGTTGGGAGGATAGGATTTTTACAGACGTTCCAATGAACAGCCGCTTGTCCTTTAAACTTTTTTTATGGATATTGGAAATAATTTCTGGTACGACGAGACTGGGACTTGGCACCACCAGCCTCCCTCGTACCTGTCTGTGGCCCAGAGTTGTTACTGAGCATTTCATGTGCTGAGTGCTGCTTTGTGGGATGGGGAGCCCCTGTGCATAAGAGGCGCCACTGTCAGTACAGCATCCCCCGGGGTTCTGATAAGACAAATACAAATAATCAGAGTCAGCCCAAGATCCATACACTGGCCCAGTGCTCTCAGTGCTCCCCCTGTATCCTCTCTCTCCTCACATATTGTGCTTGCGCCACAGGGGAGGTTCAGGGAGGCATTTTCCATATTTTTCAAATATTCCAGCCTTCCAAGGAAAATACCATCTGGGGTCTGTAAGTGAGAGCGTTGGTACAGGGCAGAACTGAAACGCACTCTGTTCTGGCCACTTCCAGGTTGGTCCATACAGGGTTGCCCATGAGAATAAATGTCTCAGACAGTGGGTTATAGTGCTACTTTCTATTGTGCTTTATTGGAAGTGAAAGAACAGGTACCAGGACAAGCCCTTCCTCATTGTTAACACTTGAGTATCAGAGAGGGCACCATGCCTGGCATGCCGTGGGTACTGACTGCCAGAGCTTTCTCTCACCAAGCTTGTGTGTAAGACCTGAAAGTGCCAGTGTTTCTTATTGTCCCTGTATATTGTGCCACTGTATTGTGCCCCTAGTATGAATGAAGCTGAGACACTGCCCCAGGTAGAACAGCTCTAATATCTCTGTGCCCAGGATTTGTGCTGCTAAGGCAGAGCTGTAGCCAGGGATGTAGCCATAGATGTTGCCAGGGATGTAACCAGAGATGTAGCCTGGGATGCAGCCAGGATGTAGCCGGGCAGTGATGCTCAGATTGTATAGATGGGGGGCTCATGTGAACATTATTATATTATGTTAAACCCCAGGCTAAGTTCATATTAACCTCATAGGGGATTCACTGTCAGATATGGATGGGGTGGGGGGAGGGGGTCATGAAGGGGGGGGGGAAAGAAGCCTGAGGGGAAAGTGGCTGATGGATATTGGGACACTGACAGAAAACTGTGCAAGTGAAGAGAAGTAATTTGGGTTTTGCTCGTTGGTTCCCCCCCAGGTGGCAGAACATGCAGAACTTGCCTGGATCCTAAACTGTCTGACCTCTATGCCCCGTCTCAGACATTTGCCCCAATGGAAGGTGAGTGAACCTGTTGGGCTTTGTATCACTAACACTTTGTTTCTCCTGCTGTGGGGGAATGGGCCCCTTGGGTCTGCCCAGTATCTGCTCAACTTCATGCTCACTATTGTCATACCTATGCCGTGTTACAGCCACACCATGGAGCAACAGTGGCAAAAATAAATAATCTCCAGATACTGTATTGCCTTAATCTACCTGCAGAGGTGTAAGGAGGGGCCCCAAAAATGTTCTCAGTAACCTGCTCTGCCACTGGTAGCACCTCCCCCATTCTAAAGGACAAGTAACACTCACTCCATAATCATGTACATCTCACTCACCATACCCCTGTAACCATAAATGTATCCATAATATATCTATCTATCTATCTAACAAAATATCTCAGGTGATTTTGTTCTGTTTATTTCCACAAGGTTAAGTGCCAGACCCAGAAGAACGAGGGGAGTGCTGGATTGTTCACGTACCCCGTTCTCCAAGCCGCTGACATTCTGCTTTATAAGTAAGAGACCCCACTATTTAACCAACTTTGCCCCCAGTGTAATGGCAGCTCCTCATCTGCTGCACAGGGATTTAAAAGGAAACTTTGTTGTTCCTTATTATTAACATTCCAGACTCTGTTTGGCTGTAGTAGGGTTAGCACATGGCTGCCGGGGTATATTTTATGTTGGTAGACACATGGTGATTGGCTGCTCTCGATCCTTACTCCCAGGTCCACTCACGTTCCGGTGGGAGATGATCAGGTGCAGCACTTGGAGCTGACTCAGGACACTGCCCGCCTCTTCAATCGGATCTATGGAGATTTCTTCCCAATCCCTAGAGGCATCATGGGTGAGTATAACAGAGGGAAAATACCTGGCACCTCCTGCAGCCATGTTTTATCTCACAGAATGCCCTTCATTTCCAGCTTGACTGCCGGTTGGTCTGGTAGGACTACAGTCATCTCTACTAAGAATTTGTGGATTTAAATGATATGAAAGATCTTTTCAGCTGACAGAGAGTAGCACATTTACACTGAATAGCATAGTGACCCCACATACACACTCTGTATTCACTTACTCAGAGGGAGGTTCCTGTTTGAACATGGGAAAGAGAGCAGCCCAGGAGCAGGAAGTACAGAGAATCAGTGGGGCAGGTTGGCATATTTGTTGTTCATACAGTTTGTCTGTATTTCCATCCCCACATGTTTGTCTCCTTATTTACCCTGTCCTTTATCTGCCATCAGTTCAGTGCTATGTTGAAAGCTGGGGTCCCCGGGCCCGACTGTTCACAGCAACACATCTTACATTACTTTATGTTGTCTTTCAGGTACTTCCAAGAAAATCTACTCCCTCCGAGACCCATCTTCCAAGATGTCCAAGTCGGACCCCCAAAAGCTCGCTACCGTGCGCCTCACAGACAGCCCAGAGGAAATTGTCCTGAAGTTCCGAAAGGCAGTTACTGACTTTACCTCTGAAGTGACCTATGACCCCGAGCGACGGCCAGGGGTGTCCAGCTTAGTGGCCATTCACTCTGCCGTCACTGGACTTGGCACGGACATAATTGTGCAGCAGAGCCGTGGCATGGACACCGCACAGTACAAGCTCACAGTGGCTGACGCCGTCATTCAGAAACTCTGCCCCATCCGAGAGGAAATGCAGAGACTCCAGAGGGAGCAGGGTTACCTACGGGAGGTGCTGTACCAGGGGGCACAGAGAGCCAAGGAAATGGCGGCACCTGTCTATGACTCTGTCGCCCGGCTGGTTGGGTTTAGGTGACACACGAGTTATTTTGTGTGTTTATCTGGTGTCTGCAGGGGAAAGCTGGCACCCCTCATTACTCTGCAGGAGAAAGCTGGCACCCCTCATTACTCTGCAGGAGAAAGCTGGCACCCCTCATTTCTCTGCAGGGGGAAGCTGGCACCCCTCATTACTCGGCTGGGAGTTAGCTGGCTCCCCTCATTATTCTGCTGGGAGTTATCTGGCACGCCTTATTACTCTGATAATTATGGATAAGGAACTTCTTTCTAATCATGGGCACCAACCAGATGGGTTCTTTAAAACTAGGAAGGGCCAGATTGCTGGGCGTGTTCATTACTGAGTCACTTGGTATAAGCAGATTCCTCCTACTGACTGTATAGAACAATCTCTGTTATTTCTCAGGCACAATTATCATTATTATTATTCAGTGCAGTAAATTATGTGTTACAGTGAGAACTTTTGGGAGTTGTTTGTGCTTTTTATTTTTTAATTTTGCATTTATATCAAACAGTGGAATTATTATTTATTCTTCTGGTCTCCTTAAATACATAAACTACTTGCATTCCTTATATAGATTTATTTTATTGTTACCTCTCACATTTTCCACATGCATAACCCACATCACTATCCCCTCCTACTTATACACCCCCCACATCCCTATCCCCCTCCTACTTATACACCCTCAGATCAGTATTTCTTCTCCTACTTATACACCCCCCACACCCCTCTCTACCTCCTACTTATACACCCCACATCCATATCTCAGTCTGACGATTGTGTCTGTTTGTCTGTATCAGGGGCAAATGGATGTAGGTGTAAGACGGGGGGGGGGGGGCAGAACTATTTGGGGCAGGGACTGGGCACCACTGACTGCTCCGTCCAGTCTCTGAACCATGAGATTGAGGCTGTGACCCGGTATCCAGAGCAGGGGCAGAGCTGCCAGTAGTGAGGGTTCTTGGCACACTCCTCTGGATCCAGAAGCTTTTCCTGCAGACAGGTTTACACTTACAGTTCCACTGGGATCTCTGTCAGGAGGGGCCCAGAGCCATCAAGCTTTTCTTACCTCTAATTTTTTGGAGCAGACGAGTCAATAGGTCAGGTTTCCTGTGGCCTGGAGGCAGCAGAACAAAGGCAAGTAGCTGGGGATCGGGCAGGCTGGGGAGTATTATGGGCTTTAATGACATTAACACAATATGACACACTTACATATCATTTAACACCTATGGAGGAGAGGCACAGACAGAAGGGGCAACTGGGGCCAAAACACCAGTAACTCCAGACTGAGGGGAATATGAGCTGACTCTTCTCAGCTACCAGAAACCTGACTGCCCCCGACTCCTTCCTTTCCCCTGCCAGTGCCTCGTGTATTAGTGTGTTATAGTTAAACAACACTGTCACTGCCCAGGGAATAGTGAGTAATAGGCCATGTAACTGTGTATGCCCAGGCCTGGACTGGTAATCTGTATCTTATGGCAAAGGGGCAGGTGTAGATGCCTCAGAAACTTACTGTTTATTGGGCCCCTGTGTCCCTGAAATACCGGGGCCTATTCTGACTCTCTGCTCCCATTAAGTATCTGCCCCATGTGCCCACTGGCTCTCACCTTGGCATCTTAATCCAATGAAGGACAAACATCACCTTCTCCTCATTCTGTTGCTTTTCCATGTAATGCCCTTGGGGTGCTGCCTTCACCCCTCCCTGCTGATGCTTGTGGCAGCCCCTTTTTTTCTCACAGTCCCCCCCTCATCTGTCATCTGTCTCCTGCACTGCTCACTCCCTCTTTTACCCACTACCCCTGTTGGGAGTCTGTTCCTTGTATCTATCCCCCGTTCTGTAAAGTAGCACTTCCTTATGTTCTCATTCACTCTCCCTACTATTCCTTTACTGTATTAGTCCCACCTCCCATGCTGGGAGCCAGTTCCTTGTATCTATCCCCCTTTCTGTAAAGTAGCAGTTTCTTATGTTCCGTTTCATCCCTACTCAGGTCAACATTGCGTTTAATAAAACATACTCAGACTCATTTATCAACACTGGGCAAATTTGCCCATGGGCAGTTACACAGCAACCAATCATTGATTAGCTTTTTAAAGCCAGCTGCAAGTAGAACAATGAATGCAACAATCTGATTGGTTGCTTTGGGTTTCTGACCATGGGCAAATTTGGCCAGTGTTGATAAATGACCCCCACTGTGTATAAAGAGCGAGTGGAGATTGTGTAGGGGGAGGAATGGCAATGGATTTAGGGAGCTGAGCGAGTGCATGTTGTTGCAGTATCTGCTTCTCTCCAGCAGGAGGCGAGCACAGCTTCCAAATCTACTGCTGCAGTGTTTGCACTACAAGTGGAAAATTTATTTAAAGGCACAGCAACCTGTTTTTTGTTGGATTTACCGATTGCCCCTTGTGGGGTAGAACTTGTGAATAAGGGAGAGGAGGCAGTCAGTTAGGTCACTTGGGCAAATTCACACCCACTTAATTTTTTACTTAGGCATTTGAGTAGGATTTCCTCTTCCCCTGTTGTCATAGGCTGGTTGTGTCCCTGTGGCTGCTGCAGAACGGAACCCACCCTATGTATCCAAATGATTCACCCCTGAGCACCCACACTGGGACACATTTTATTTTGGACCAAAATGAACATTGAGATTGGCCCTATTCTATCTGTGCACTTACACATACACATGCACATACACACACACATGTACACTTACACACACCTGGATATTTGGAACCAACTTTAAATTACATTTTCTTTCATGAGGTAAAAACTATTTTTGGGGTGGGGGTGTTTCACCTTTAAAGTCAAGTGATGTTAAGGAGTGAGATAAATACTGGTTCCTGGGTCTCTCTGGATTGTTTCACTGGGAAACTGGCTCCCCCTAAACCAGGGGCCCATACTGGGGATATGGATTAGCAGGAAGGGGCCTGGTCCGTCCAAAAGTAAATTCCCACTGGAATATGAAACCAAAGGCCTAATTTGCATTTAAATATGAAAAGTCAACAAGGAGCATCATGAGTTGTCTACCCTCTGGCACATAAATATGATAATAATGATAATAAATGAATTATATATATGAGGGTCCAGTAAGACTGTCTGAGATCTGGGCTCACTGCTCTGGGCCCATGGAGCAGCCCCATTGGTGCATATACTTTCTATATATACACGTGTGTGTTTAATAATAGCCTGGTTTTTACATTCAGCGTATAGAGTGTTTATATCAATTTTGGGGGAGATTGTCTCCCACGGTAATATTTACCCCAGTGTTCATTGAACCATACCGGGCCATGCTGGCCGGGTGCCCCGTGCAACCAGGGGCGGATTAACGTATAGGCTATCCTAGGCTATAGCCTAGGGGCCCATTGGTTTCTTACTGTAAATGTATTATTATTTTTTTTTAATTAAAAAAAAAAAACAATCACCAGGTCCAGGCTTCAGGGTCTTTAGCTTTATGATTTTTTTTTAAATGTTATCTATTTTTTGCCACACCGCGCCGTCAGATATTAGGAAATTGCTTGATAGGTAGGGGGCGGAGGAGAGCGCAAGAAGGAGGAAGCCCAGTGGCGGATGTTGCTGAACTACCGGGGTGCAGGGTTCGCACCCTCTCAGGCCGCACCCCCTTAGGCCCGATGGCGGTATGGTAGTACATTAAATTGCCCCTATGCCATCCTACTTTGAATTCTGGGGGTATTTATATATGAAATTGCCTCTGTGCCATCCAACTTTTAATTCTGGGGGTATTTATATATGATATTGCCCCTGTGCCATCCTACTTTGAATTCTGTGGGTATGTATACATTAAATTGCCCCATGCCATCCTACTTTGAATTCTGAGGGTATTTATACATGATATTGCCCCTGTACCATCCTTCTTTGAATTCTGGTGGTATGTATACATAAAATTGCCCCTATGCCATCATGCAATGATTTCTGGGGCTATTTATTCATGGATCTGCTAACTGTATTCATCCTTCAGTTTTTATAGTTTTTAATTTATTTGCCTTTTTTTCTTCTGACCTGGCTTTCAAATGGGGGTCACACAGTAGTCCCCATGTAGCCCATAAACTATTGTACTATGGTCTGTATTGTTAAGAGATTAATTGTGTTATTTGTATGTATTACTTATCTTCTATTTAGCTATCTCCTACTCATACTCCAGTTTCTCATTGAAACCACTACCTGGTTGGTAGGGTCAATTTGACCCTAGCAACCAGATAGCTGTTAAAATTGCAAACTGGAGAGCTGCTGAATAAAAAGCTATTAATATTAATTAAAATACACAAATAAAAAATGAACACCAATTGCAAATTGTTTCCGAATATCACTCTCTACATCCCGCTAAAAGTTATTTTTAAGGTAAACTACCCCTTGAATGAACAGGGAGCTCCACTTCCACAGTTTCACTGTCAGATTTATGTTTTCTCAGAGTTGCTTCTCTTGGCTCTGCCTTACTGCCAATCTGCCACAAGCACAGACAAGGTCACAGAGACTTTCTGTTTGTGGCCACGTTTTTAGTCTCTTACTTGTCTGGAATCAATTGAGTGCTCATTGGCCATTTCTACAGTGATTATACTGGAACAGCTAGGGTTAATATGCTAATTATCCATTTTTGTAGTAAATGTAGTATACTGTCAGACAGTGTCGGACTGGCCCACCCGGATATCAGGAAAACTTCCGGTGGGCCCAGGTGTCAGTGGGCCTCTTGCTTCTTACTATTTGTCCTATTTCATGGTCATTTCTTATTTCTTTATGGCAACAAAGAGGATTAATAATGGAAGAATAGAGAATAGTATGTAGAGAAAAGAGTCTAGGAGAATAAAGAGGTTGAGTGAGTAGAGGAGGAATAATAGTTTGGAAAGTGGGATCTCAGCCTAAGATTTTTTGGTGGGCCCCTGGTATCCCAGTCCGACACTCCTGTCAGATCTGCATATAATATTGTGATTATCCATTTGATACTGGCATGACTGAATAATGTTTTTTTTTAATGGGTGTGGTATTTGGGGGTGTGGCCAAAAGGGCGTGGTTTAAAAAATATTAGCCTACTATAGAAAGGGGCCCTGTGGAAAGTGTAGCCTAGGGGCCTCACTTATTCACCACTGCTGGCAACCCGGCCGGTCCCCGACGCAGCAGTGCGCAATAGCGCGCAACCGAGGACTCATGGCTGTAACTTGCCTATCCCTAGTCCCGGCCCTGTCAGTGAATAAGGAGTCATTTGTACCCCGTTAAAGTTACTCCTCCTTCACTGAACATTGGGGAGGTTAATATCACCAATGTCCGTACAGCACTGCCAGCGGGAGTGGCCTGGGAATGATTTAACCAGGAGAAATAAGAAGGTTTGACTGTGGCAGGAAAGGAAACCCTGCTCTTTGGTTACAGGGAGTGATGTGATGTGAGATAAAACCTACCAGGAACCCCATCATTTAATTGCCCCCAGTGGTTGCAGAAACACTTCAGCAGCCAGTGTCCTGGTGCCACCGAAACACGAATAATTGGCCCAAAGGGACAATTACCAAAGATTATGGACTGTCCACTGAGTTTTTGGCAAATTCTAATACTCCCTCCACCCAGTCTCTATCCTGCAGAGTTCACATTAACCCCTGGAGCCCCATAAACAACCCCATTCCAATTGCACCAGGTGATTTAACCTCTCATAGCCAGCCATTTCTGCATTTCCAGGGGTCCCTGTGGGTAGAAATGACCTGGGCCTTCTTTATGCCTTTTGGGGTGAATCATTGGAATTTCCCAAGTCTGATACTGGGTGTTTTAGATCAGTGGCAGTGGAAGTATCGGGGGCTTTGGGTAGAACAGGGGGAGACACTGTTTAGTGTTACTTTGTTACTCTTCTGTCCCTTCCTACTCGTCCCCTGGTTACAGTTCCATTAAACCTGTTCCATGTGCTGCTGGTGCCAAGGCCTGGGGCACCAACTCAAGAACCTTCCCCTCCCTGTTCCTTGCAAAGAGGCCCCAGAACGCCTGATCTTTTAATCGGAAAATATTATATAAATCGGATCCTGTGAAACCCCCCCCTTTTATTATAAGTGTGTATATATTATTTTATTAAAGCAGAGACCTCCAAAGCCCCCCAGGCGCACAAAGGGGGGATATTTATATTTATTTAATTTCATCCTCTGAGCTGAAATAGTTCTTCTGCCCACTCACTGGGTCGGTAAGTACCGTGCGGCCAGGGGGGTTAAGAGGTAGAAGGTTCCAGTGGATTCTCCCTGCGGTTATTAAGGTGGAATTGTTCCCCTGTTTCAGACAGTGTCGGCGGTTCTCTGCCCAGGGTTTGGGAAATGAAGAGGAAATATCAAATAATACAATAGACTAGTTGGTTCTGAGCGTTTCCAGAATAAATGTGTGTGTCTGATGTGCAGCCGGCACAGACAGGGTTAAGTCCAAAATGCAATTAAATTGTCTAGAAAGAAAGTGTGGGTGAGTGTGTTTGTATGAGTGTGTGGGAGAGTGGGTGAATAGGTGAGTGGGTGAGTCTGGGTCACTGGATGAGTGTGGGAAGGTGGGTGAGTGTGGGTGAGTGGGTGAATATGTGAGTGGATGAGTGTGGGTGAATATGTGAGTGTGGATGTGGGTGTCGGTGAGTGGATGAGAGTGGGTTAGTGAATGTGTTTGTGAGTGGGTGAATAGGTGAGTGGATGAGTGTGGGTGAGTGTGGTTGAGTGGATGAGTGTGGGTGAGTGGATGTGGATGAATAGGTGAGTGGGTGAGTGGATGTGGGTGAGTGTGGTTGAGTGGATGAGTGTGGGTGAGTGGATGTGGGTGAGTGGATGTGGGTGAGTGTGGTTGAGTGGATGAGTGTGGGTGAGTGGATGTGGGTGAATAGGTGAGTGGGTGAGTGTGGGGAAAGGAGGGAGGTGGGCCCGTGTATAAGGGGGGCAGCAGGGGTAGATTGACTCATATTTACCCTTCCTATAATGCAGTGGATGGTGCCACCTCCTGCCCTAGGGGGGCACAAATAAGGCAGTGGGGGGGGGACTGCTTGAAGTGGGTGGTTTTTGCTTCGCGTCCGATTACGAGTGACACCCTCCGTCCTACAGAGAATGAGCCCCGGGCAGGGGTCGGAGCGCAGCTTTCATTCCCCCTGCTCTTTCCACGAGCCCCTTTTGTCCCGCGAAAGGGTTAATGGTTTGTCCAAAAACGGACCCGGCGCATAAACTGTTGGGCTGATCTCGTCCCCTCCCTCCCCCATAGGACTGAGTGTGTCTGAGCTCCCCCCCCTATTGGGCTGCTGGGGGGGCCACGCTCACTCCCCGTGTCTGCGCCACTCGCAAGTGAAGGAAACTTTGCCCCAGTCCGGATCAATCCCAGGGAGACAGTCCGGCTACAGGATCTATCTGCGGCTCCGCTAGGGTCCCGGCAGCCCCCCGGCCCTCTGCCCCCATGTAGCGCTCCTCCAGCACTTTGGCTCAGAGCTCAGAGGACCATGAGTGACAGGAGGAGATCCGCAGTCACCCTCAGCTCCAGGGCCCATGCCTTCTCTGTAGAGGCGCTCATAGGGGCCAACAAGAAGAGGAAGCTCCGCGAGTGGGACGAGAAAGGTTTGGATTTGTCTATGGAAAGTCTCAGCCCTCACGGGGACCTGGAGGAAGGAGACGACTCGGGGCCCTGCCTGGACCTCAACCCTGGTGAGTAGCGAATTCTCTGTGCCTCCCCCTGTCCTCTAGGACTCGCCTGTGGCTACAAGTGTGTTAGAAGTGCCCCTGGCTACAAGTGTGTGAGATTCGCTTCTGGACACCAGGGTGAGGGATAGAAGTGCCCGTGGCAAAAGGGTGTGTGAAAGGAGCTTCATGGCAGCAGCAGCAGGGTGAGTGTGACTTGTACCCCCAGACTGACAGTTGAGGAAGGGAGACCCCCAGGCCAGTTGGATGGGATGTGTCGCTTGTCCCATGGCGACAAGATGTTCCACCAGTAACCTGGGTAATTGTGGGGGTGCCCCTGTGCCCCACTTTCAGGCCCCAAGACTCGACTGATTCGCTCTCCCCGATTCTCCTACAGAATCACTGGCGGTGGGACACTCGCTTGTTTGTTTCCCAGCAGATCCAGTACCGGTACCTCTGGGTCACACACTCACTGATTTATCGTGTTACACGCGCAATAAAGTCACTGGCTGCTGGGATAAGAATCACCCGAGTTTTCTGTCCCTGGACTGGCACGGGCACAGCGTGGGTGGGAGTGAGTGTGTCAGTACATGTATAGCAATGAGTGTGTACTACTTGTCACAGACACATTTACACACTCGATGCCCCCACATCACATTTGCCTTTCATTATCCTCGGCGGGTCGGGTGTCGCTTCTGCCACTGGGAATGTGAGTGAGTGTGAGACATTTGAGATAATCCACAATGTGTGTGTGTAACAATGTGTAACTGTGTGTACGAGTGAGTGTGTGTATCTGTGTGTATTTGTGCAATATATTTAGGAGTATCCATAGAAAGTGTATAAATCACTCTGGTTCTGATATTTGGGAAGATTTGGGCCCAGGGGTGACTCTGTGATGCATGTTAGTGGAACTGTCATATTTGGGGGATAAAGTCCCTAGGAAATAGCCGAATTATTTTTGCATTTCTATTCGTTATTATGAAGGATACAGTATATACATTTCTCTATCAGACCATATAAAGGACACAATAAATATCATTTATACTGAAAGAAAATTAATTCCCTAGGCAGGAGGCGTGTGTATATTTATATATAATATAAGGGACATGACTCCCCATTAGCAACTATAAATATCTGTATCGCTAATAATTAGTCTCTAGAAATGGCACGGCCTGTATATTTGTATATTTGGGGAATTACAGCTGTGTGTATAAATATACATTTGATATATTCGGGAAACATTCAGCTGCTGGAAAGGTCACAGTGTATATACTGTATAAATATATATATATATAATGCCTGGGAGTCAGGCCCTATGAAGGTCCCAGTGTAAATCTATACATATTTAATATTTCGGGCCCAGTGCTTATATATTACATATATTTCTATCTGTTTGGGGTTTAAGTCACATCGTTAGGAAGAGCACAGTGTATATTTGATTTAGTGTTTATGTAATATCGGGGGATTCCGTCCCTTGGAAAGGCACATTATATATACTGTATTAATATCCGAGGGGATTCGGTTCCTGGGAAAGACACGATTTATTAGTTTATTCGGACACCTGTGTCTTTATATCTGTGTAATATTTGGGGGAGATTCAGTGATTTGGAAGAACACAATGTATATAATTATATTTATATCTGTCTAATGTTGGGGGGGGTTAAGTTCCATTGCTAGGGCTCAGTGTATATATATATATATATATATATATATATATATATATATATATATATATATATATATATATATATATATATATATATATTTTGTATATTTATATATTGATCTGTGTCACATAAGGGGGAGATAAAGTCCCTGCCAATGATACAGAATATATATGTGTAATGTGTGTGTTATTTTTCATTCAGTCCATACGAATGAAAAAGTTTTACAGCTATATATTTATATAAAATTATATAAATTATATAATATAAGGATAATTTATGTGTGATAAGGGGATTGAAACCATATGAAGGACACGGCGTAGTTTTTCATCTGCGCAAATCAACTCGATTTTCCAGCTCAGTAACATTAGCGGAATTGTATTTCCGAAACCAACTTCCAAATGCACAACCCGATAATATTCATTGTCTGTCTGTGTATAATATAGTATATAGTATATATACTCCCTGTCCTGCCGATGGACTCAGTCTGCCCCTGAAATATATATATATATATATATATATATATATATATATATATATATATATATATATATATATACAAGAAAGTAGCAGCGCACTCCAAGGTCTTCTTTTAGTTAAAATTAATATTTATTAAGTTAGTGGCATAAAAAATCGACGTTTCGGCTCCTATCTAGAGCCTTTCTCAAGATTGAGATATATATATATTATATTCTTATAGCTATATAATCTTCCCAAAAACTGTGTGTAATACCTGCAGAATATAGTGAATATAAGAGATATACAGGGAATACAATGGTATATACAGTCAGTATAATGTAATAGCTATACAGACAGTAAATATAATATGAGCCATATAGTGATTATAATAGGCATACCGTGAATATAGTATACAATTAATTTAATATGAGATATACAGAAAATATAAAAATATATAATATAATAGCTGTACAGTGAATAAGACAAAAATGAAGATAACCAGTGATATTCAGTGAATATAAGACAAAGATAAGAAATATAATATGAGATATACAATTAATGTAACATATCCAGTAAATATAAGATAAATATAACAAATATAATATGATATACAGTTAATGAAACATATCCAGTGAATATAAGATAAATATAAGAAATATAATAGGAGATATACAGTTAATGTAACATATCCTGTGAATATAAGATAAATATAAGAAATATAATATGAGATATACAATTAATGTAGCATATCCAGTGAATATAAGACAAACATAAGAATTATAAATATAAGATATACAATTAATGTAACATATCCAGTGAATATAAGGAGTGAGTGGATGGCAGGGAGTTGGCAGCTATTGTGCCCAGTATATGCTCAGCTGTGTGATATGAACATGGGGCAGAATGAGGCAGGGGCAGGTTGAATAAAGCGAATGATCAACTCTATAAAATAATGTGGATTTGAGGTCGGGGGTGAGTATATGAGATTTGTAATAATCCGGGCGTCTGGGGTAAATAACAGACAATGTAATAGAAGGTTCCTGTAATTTAGTGGATGAAATGACAGACTGGGAATAACGGGAGCAGAATGGGGGTGGGGGTGTTTACATTGTGTCTATTTAGGAAAAATAACAAAGAGTTTCTCCTGGGAATACTGCAAAGGGAAACCATGAAAGTTCTATAATGTAGCTCAGTGAGTAACAATCCCAGCGAGTAACAACCCCAGTGAGTAACAAACCCAGTGAGTATAAATACCAATGACTAGCATACACAGTGTGAAACAATCCCAGTGAGTATCAATCAAAGCGACTAATAATCCCAGTAACAACTCCAGTGAGTAAGAATCCAAATGCTGAGTAAGAATCCGAGTGAGTAACAATCACAGTTAGGAGTAACAATCACAGTTAGGAGTAACAATCCAGTGAGCAACAACCCCAGTGAGTAACAACCCCAGTGAGTATAAATACCAGTGAGTAGCATACACAGTGTGAAACAATCCCAGTGAGTATCAATCAAAGCGATTAATAATCCCAGTAACAACTCCTGTGAGTAAGAATTCAAGTGCGGAGTAAGAACCCGGGTGAGTAACAATGACAGTTAGGAATAACAATCCAGTGAGCAACAACCCCAGTGAGTACGAATCCAAGTGTGTAAGAATCCCAGTTAGTAACAATCCAAGTAACAATCCCAGCGATTAATAATCCCAGTAACAACCCCAGTCAGTCAGTAAGAATCCAAATGAAGAGTAAGAATCCCAGTGAGTAACAACCCCAGTGAGGAGTAAGAATCTCAGCGAGTAACAACCCAGCAACAACCCCAGTGAGTAATAACTACAGTGAGTACGAATCCAAGTGAGTAACAATCCCAGTGAGTACGAATACAAGTTAGTAACAATCCCAGTGAGGAGTAACAAACCCACCAGACAAAGAAATAAGGCGAAAATAAAGCGAATGTAATGCAAATAAATTGAAAACGATTAGGGAGGGAGCGGGTCCAAAGCAGATATGAAATAAAACGGACCACTGATCCGCTTCGGTTCCGATTCCATCATTCCGCCCCAGTCACTGTGTTTATTAGAAACAACTGAGTTTTAAGTGCAATAAATAAAGCTCAGAGTTAATTGACGGATTCGGTACTGGATTATAATAATAATAATAATAATAATAACAACAACAATAATAAATGCAGTACACTTTGTATTGGGAATATTTGTAGTTGTACAAATGCCTGAAAACCCACATTTCGGATCCGTTATTGCCCCTCCCCCAGTACAAGGAACTGTTGGGGTCACTCAGTGAATCGGTCTCAGTCACATAGTTTGGGGCAATGGGATCGATTTGTGGGGGCGCTGAATTGACTGACAATAACTTGGCACAGACGTGGCATTTTGTTAGCGGGTCGGGGCAGCAGAAGCCATTCCGATTTATCAGGATCGGAGCCGCAGGGGCGGGCACAGAGTGTCAGTGGAGGAATAAATGGGACACCGAAAGGCGATTCGTTTTTGTCTAGTGGTTTGTGTGACCGAGGCCGATGTCTAACGATCTGCTTCATTTCCTGCGACTTGTCTCTAATTGTCTAAAATTGACTCTAAAACTATATTTCTATCATTTCCTCTGCTATGCTCTCTCTCTCTCTCTCTCTCTCTCTCTCTCTCTCTCTCTCTCATCTTTTTCTATTTCGCTCTCTCTATTTCTGTATGACAGTCTCTCTCTCTCGCTCTCTCTCTGTCTCTCTCTCTTTCTTTCTGTCTCTATTTCTCAGTGTCTCTCTCTCTCTATTTCTGTCTCTATTTCTGTGTGTTTCTCTCTCTCTCTCTGTTTCTCTCTCTCTGTGTTTCTTTCTCTCTCTATTTGTGTTTGTCTCTCTATTTCTGTCTCTCTCTCTATTTCTCTTTACAAGCCAAACCCCAATTAGAAATTAGAATCAAAGTTGTGGGCCTTTTAATGGGATTCAAATAAGTCCATTGTCTCTATTCACTTACAATTTGCACTCAGTATCAATGTGCTGGTTGGGTCTGATCTCACTCATCCAGTGGGGTCCCACAGCCACAATGTATTTGGAGTTCTAGGGAAAACATAATATTGCCAGTGATTTTATATCAATCACTGCCTATTTGTCTATAGTCACATGACTGGATTAAGCCCCCTGGGGCCCCCAGAGAACCTGACATCAAGGGCCACACACACACCAATCTCACACTAAATATAATCGGTGTGACATAGCACTATAGTGGGAATAAGAATGGACTGATGGGAATTTGACTGTTGCCCGCTGGGAGATCCTGTGGTACCTTTCTGTCTGTCTGTGATCAAAAATCAATTTGTCATTATCAGTTACATTGGGACATTGACATAAGTGATGCTAAAAAACTCCTCATCCAAATACTTTGCTGCTTTTGTAGTAAATTGTTCCTAAACCTGACTGTCACTTCTCAATCTGTCAGTTAGAATATGGCAGCCCCCTCTATAGAGGAAGATGGGGGTCCAATGGGTGAAAATAGTGTCATTTCTGGTGTCAGTGTCTCTTTTTGGCTCAATCAAATCAGATTGGGACCATAGCAACCAGCCATTGCCAACCAATGGGATTCCCAGGTTGCTTAATCTGGGCAATCAATCCGGAACCGCTGCACACATCTTTCTACATGTTTTTCCTCTTAAAGTTGTGCTGTAACCCTTCAGTGTCCTGGTAGTGCCTGCCCAGTGTAACACCCGCCCAGCAACTGGAAAAGTCTCTGATATTTCTTTCTAGCCTTGAGAAATGTGATTAGAACTGGGAATTTGGGTGAAATATTTTTTTCTGGTGCAGAATTCATCTTCTGAATAATAAATTGCAGGAAAATGTACTCACACTCACCCACACACATGTACTCTCACTCACACATGTTTACTCACACTCACTCACTCATACACGTGTACTTTCACTCACTCACACATGTGTACTCACACTCACCCACATGTGTACTCACACTCACTCACACACATGTAGTCTCACTCACCCACACACATGTACTCTCACTCACTCACACATGTTTACTCACACTCACTCACTCACTCATACATGTGTACTCTCACTCACTCACACATGTGTACTCACACTCACCCACATGTGTACTCACACTCACTCACACATGTGTACTTACACTCACATGTGTACTCACACTCACTCACACATGTGTACTCACTCACACTCACACATGTATACTCACACTCACTCACACATGTGTACTCACACTCACTCACACACATGTACTCACACTAACACATGTGTACTCATACTCATGTACACACACACACATACTCACACTTAGGGTTGCCACCTGCCCGGTATTTTACCGGTCTGGCTGGTAAAAATTATGTTTGGTGCCAATGTTATCAATAGGAAAAAAGGGTAAAAATATAGAAAGGCCGGTATTTTTTTCTAGAAAAGGTGGCAACCCTGCTCACACTCACACATGTGTATTTACACTCTGACACACACGTGTACTGTCACACATGTGTACCCACACTCACTTACGCACAGACATGTACTTACACTCACTTACATTTGTGTACTCACACTCACACACATGTACTCACTCATGCACAAGCATACACAGTTGTACACACTCACAGGTCTGGACTGAGAATTAAAACAGGCCCTGGCCTTTCAGGTTTGAACCCTTTAGTTGCTGCTACAGCCCTGGTCCCACCCTCGCACACACAACTGTACAGTATAAGGACACACCTGTGTGTTGCACTGGGATACTGTGTAATACTGTGTAATGTGTTATTGTGTATCACCCCCACACCTGTCGACCCCTTCCATGTGATCCTGGAACCAGAACAAGGCCTCTCCCTCCCATAAATCCTGATAATAGAGAGTGTGGGGGTTCTGCTAGTGCATGTGTGTATTACACAGGGGTGTGTGTGTATAACACACCCAATCCATGTCAGTCGGTGTCACATTCCCTGGCCCAGTCTAATACACAAGGTACAAATATTTCTCACGCTTGGGCTCACATTCTGACACCCCTAAATCCAGCCATTAATCCCCCAGCGTGGAGAGGGCCAGTTCCCAGGCTCAGGGGCCCGTGGGGAGATATTTTATCCCCTGCAGTGCAGCCCCAGATACTGCGGCAGATGGAGTCACGTCCAGCAGAACTGTGTATTATGGATATGGGAAAATAACTCCCATTTCTCCCCCTACTGCCCCAACAACAAAATCCTACAATATATATTTTTATATTATTATCAGTCTGAACAGGACACCCCAACCCTCTCCTGCTGGAGCCCCTCAGCTCTTCACCTGCCATTCCATCAGTAATCTCTATTATTCTATTTCTATGTTTTATCTGTATTCTATGTACAGGTATATGTTCTACTTGTTTCAATTATATTGTCACTGCCCAATTCAATCATTTAGTCTTTTTATAAGGTTTAGTGGTTTTGTTTTCTCTGTCTCGGCTAAGCTTTCTTTTCTCTCCCACTGAGGGGTTCTGTGACCATATAAAGGCGCAAGGCTGCAGGCTGAGTTATACAGGGAACTCTGAATATCACTCATGTATTATAAGGGAAAATGTACCCCCTACTGTAAATGATAAGGATATTAGACGTCACTGAGGGGTTCTGTGACCATATAAAGGCGCAAGGCTGCAGGCTGAGTTATACAGGGAACTCTGAGTATCACACATGTATTATAAGGGACAATGTACCCCCTACTGTAAATGATTAGGATATTAGAAGTCGTTGAGAGGTTCTGTGACCATATAAAGTCACAAGGCTGAGAAATATTATTTGACCGTAATGTATTTATAACGATTAGAAGACATGCCAAGCACACAGTGATACCTGGGCAGTGGCAGATGTATTGGGGGTACAGTGACACACAAGAAGTTCCAGGTGTACTAAGCACATGACACCTGCGCAGTGCCAGACATATCAATAACAGCATGATACCCATGAACACCAGACACGCCAAGCACATGAAGCTGGATGCGCTGCATGCGAAACTGTTTTCCCCCCATATTGTGCCCTTACAGAGTAGCTAGTGGGTGCCAGTTCATACCAGGTCATGCTATATAGTGACACACAGGCATCAGTGCTGTAATACACAAGAAAAGCACTTGGCACATTCCCACATTCACTTGACCTTGTCTGATCCTTCCCACCGGCCAGTGCGCATGGATTTAGCCTGCCTTGGGGGCACCTTCCTGGCTTTGCACCCCCAAACCTTGGCTGATAAGGATCTGTATCTCACACATATATTGATATTGTACATCAGTCAGCAACCCCACTGACCCCTCTATACTCCTGCACCCCCAAACCTTGGGGATAATGATCTGTATGTTAGTGTGTGTGTGTCAGTGTGTGTGTCTGTGTCTGTGTGTGTGTGCACTTGTGGCTGAATGTTACATGGTGCTCCTGTTGCGATGCTTCAGAATCTCTGTGTCATTTATATCTCCAGGATCCCAAAATTCCCTGGCAGGAAGACCCCCTGCGGCAGCTGTCAGGAGGGGAGGGGTGGGGGTGGGAGGGAGCTATTATTAGAGATGTTGTTTTCTTATTAACCATTTTTTTAGAGAGAAAAGATCAGAGCAGTGAAAAGCTGCAGATTTACCCCACAATCAGGCAGTTTGGGTATTTGTGGCAGAATTAAAAGGAAACTCACTGATACAACAGGGGGGCTCTGCGAGGGCTCCGTACCTACACACACCCCAATACAGGGAGGCCCTGGGTGGGAACAGGGACTTATTTCCCATTTGTTGAGGAGACAAAGGACTCTTATGGATCCACTTGGGGCAGAGGGAATCTCCTTCCAAAACACCCCATGTATTTTTGATGCTATTTATAAGGCTAATGTACCCCCTAGTGTATATGGTACAGGAGTAGGTGCTGGGGACCCAGTGATACAGATATAGATCATGTTGCTTTCAGTAAGTGACATTGTTTTGCCAATGAGGAAGAAAAAAGCAAAAGGACATTGGATATTTATTGATTCTCATGGATTCTGCTGTGCCCTTGTTATGCTGGTTGTTATGGTCTCTCATTCTAGCAACCAGAAATTAATACAAGCAGCATATTGATTTTTATGTTCGTTCCTTTTTCCACTAAATATCATGTTATTTGTAGCATTTGTAATATTATGTGATGGCTGTTAATGGAAAGGTATATATAATATATATATATAATCCAAACGCGAGAGAGCCGGATATTGCCGGGTAATACAATATACACAGATAATATCATTCTGCACAAGATTTAGGTTATTAATACTCTGGTTTTGCTGTAAATTTTACAGTTTCATTAGTCCTTCCCAGAAAGTGGTTATTAATGTCATTCCCAGACGGCTTTATGACCAATATATGTGCTGGCTCATTCTGCCTAATTTCATAAAACTAACTGCTGGGCAAATACCCCGACTCCCTAGGATAAAATTCTCGGGGCAGACGCTGCCCCTCGGCACAAGTGTTTATATAGTGGAATGAGACGCTACCGCAGCCAAACTGCCACCTAGAAAGGAATCTTCCCTGGATACTGGCGGGCACATGTCGACAGCTGAACTACAACTCCCTGCATCCTCTTTAAAGTTACACACAACTTACAAATGATCAATTTATACATTCACTTTCACTCTTTATGATATTTAATGGGTTTTGAGGGAATATCTAAGAGTTCTGTGAGTCAGGGAGGGTCAGGATTATTGGGTAGTAAACTGCTGGATTAAAGCAACAGTAACAGCAACAACTGAATGACAATATAAATGAACTGGTACAACTGGTGTGTTTGCTTCAGAAACTCTACTATCATTTATATAAACAAGCTGCTGTGTAGCCATGGGGGCAGCCATTCAAGCACATGATACACAGTAGATAACGGATAAGTACACAGCAACTTATATATACAACTATATAAGTTATAT
Organism: Xenopus laevis; assembly: GCF_017654675.1. Lineage (NCBI taxonomy): Eukaryota > Metazoa > Chordata > Amphibia > Anura > Pipidae > Xenopus > Xenopus laevis. Next base: position 28,810,590 of record NC_054374.1, on the reverse strand, counting down.
ATCAACTATAGTGTCTTATCTGTTATGTACATTGTATCCTGTGCTTGAATGGCTGCCCCCATGTCTACACAGCAGCTTGTTTATATAAACTATAGCAGTACTTATCTGTTATCTACTGTGTATCCTGAGCTTGAATGGCTGCCCCTATGGCTACACAGCAGCTTGTTTATATAAACTATAGTAGTACTTATGTGTTATCTAGTGTGTATCATGTGCTTGAATGGCTGCCCGCATGGCTACACAGCAGCTTGTTTATATAAACTATAGTAGTACTTATCTGTTACTTGCTGTGTATTCTGTGCTTGAATGGCTGCACCCATGGCTACACAACAGCTTGTTTATATAAACTATAGTAGTACTTATCTGTTATCTACTGTGTATCATGTGCTTGAATGGCTGCCCCCATGGCTACATAGCAGCTTGTTTATATAATCTATAGTAGTACTTATCTATTATCTACTGTGTATTCTGTGCTTGAATGGCTGCCCCCATGTCTACACAGCAGCTTGTTTATATAAACTATAGTAGTACTTATCTGTTATCTACTGTGTATCCTGTGCTTGAATGGCTGCCCCCATGGCTACACATCAACTTGTTTATATAAACTATAGTAGTACTTATCTGTTATCTACTGTGTATCCTGTGCTTGAATGGCTGCACCCATGCCTACACAGCAACTTATTTATATAAACTATAGTAGAGTTTCTGAAGCAAACACACCAGTTGTACCAGTGCAGGGAAACAGCACATTATATGTACTTTACTCTAAATGACTTTCATGTTTTTGATGTTTGTTCCTATAAAGAATAACTAGGGCAGTTTGAATCCATGATTAGACACAGTGGGGACATATTTTCCCCTAAGATGAGTCTGTGGCCTGGGCAGAAAGAAAGTGACAGCTAGTGACCACCCAGTGAGACAGACAGGCCAACACCGAGACTCTCAGACCAGGGACTGCAGCCTGTGAGTATCCACTAGGGGGAGCAATACCTTCACTGCAGCTGTTCATGGTCCTTTAGGTTAAAGTGAGGGAACAACGTCATTCAGGGCTATCAGTGTTTCCACCCACGGGGGAATCCTGATGGTCATTTAGTATTTGATCCAGTGATTCTGCTGTTATTGATCAGGAGCTCCTCCCAGCTGCTCTGGTCACACTTTACTGTAATGCCCCAGTATTCTGTGCAGAAGGGGCCTGAGTATCACTGGGGGAGCACCAACTGCAGAAAGTCACCCAGCACTAACAGTGTATATAGCAGTAGATTAGCCGAAATGTATCTGTGTTATGTATGTGTATCTGTGTTACCCACACAGGGGAAACTGACATATATATATGCACCGGGCGCATGTGTGTGTGTGGGGGGGGTGAAGTTATTGGCTTCTGGTGGAATTAACAGTGGGCACTGTGTGTAGGGCACTGTAAGCTCCACTTGGTCAGGGACCGGTGGAAATTCTGTGAAATACTCCCCAATAGCTATCAATAGAGCAAATAATCAGTGATACAAGGGAAGGAAATGGCAGTAATGGCAACACTTGGCATTGTTGTAATAATCAAATAATCATGGGCAGCTGGAGCTACATAGAGCTGTTCTGATACACTGCAGGACACAGGAACTGACACTAGATGGAGCTGTTCTGATATACTGAAGAATACAGGCATGGGCACTGGGTGGAGCTGTTCTGGTTGGCTGGCAGTTCTGTATATGAAGTAGCTCTGGCACAGAATAGGTTAATCAATTTATTGACATCGGTTGATGCTGAATTCCTGTTGGGTTCTTTATACTGTAACTGTAATGTACAGAGTGGGCAGGGCTTATGAGTGTTACATTTTCATATATTTGTATGTATTTCTCAAGTTTCTGCCTTCAATGGAACTTGGGGGGGGGGTATCATTGGCTCACCCCATGGAAATATTGGAGTGTTGTATGATGCATCATGGGAAATGTGATCCTATGATAACTGGATATAGAAACTTAAAGGGGCTCTTCATAAAACATATAAAGGGGAACTACACCCACAAAGTCTCTGTCTGTCTGTTTCTGTTCTCTGGTGCTGATTCTTGAAAGAATGTCAGGGGTGAGGCGGCTGATGTTACAATGTGGCTAATCATTACTAGGGGGACACGACCAATGTGGGATATTTAAGGAGTCTTGAACCCCAAGAGTTTGAATGTTACTACTTTATGTATATGGTGGTATTTTACTTGTTTTTTCAACATTGGTGATACTTAATTTTGATAAATATCTCAATATAGAGAGACAGAGATGGGAGAAATGACTTAGCAGCACCTGCAATATGTGTGACCTGCAATATGTGGTCGAAGCAAGTTGCCAGGCAGCAGAGTCACTGAGTGGAAGCAGGAAATTGTCTGGCTGTTCCTAACAACTCAGAACTTTTACATGGAAAAATGAACAAAAAATAATGGAGAATTTCCCAGAAATGTTAACAACCTTGAGTTGGGGGGAAAGATACAAATATAAACTCAATCAGATGGGGGCACTTACTCACTCATCACGTCTCACATTTATACTTATGCTGCCATTGTTTTATGATATCTCTCTGTACAGACAATGAGCAAACTTATGGGCGGTTCCTGCTGAATTGTGCTCAATACAAGGGAATATTTATGCTGCCATAGTTTTATGGGATCTCTCTGTACAGACTACAAGCAAACTTAGGGGGCTGTTCCTGCTGAATTGTGCTTAGTACAGGGGAATACCTATGCTGCCGTAGTGATTTAAATGGTGCTATAACAAACTTTCTCATGTATCCTGGGTGATTAGGAAAGAAGAGTTGAGGTCTGGGATATTGCTGCTGTTCTGAAGGGAATAGTGGGATACTTATTTAGACTATTGGTTTATTGTTGCAGAATGACTCCAATATGCCAGGGAGGATGGGGTGGCAGGCAGAGAGATGCAGTGACAGTGGAAACAGAGGCATTGTGCAGTGGGCAAAACTGGGAGTTGAGGGGCAAGAGCAGGAATCTGGGGAGCAGAAGGAGGGTCAAATAACCGTAACACCCCTATAGTGGGGAAAACCCCAAAGTGACCCAATCTGCATGTATAATGTTCTAGCTCTAGCACATCTGTATGTAACTGTTTAATTGGGGGTGTAGGGTGTAGGGGGTTTTAACTAAAAACTGTTAGAATAAAAAAAATGATCAAAAATGAACCCAGGAGCAGCACATTCACTTTAACCGCACTAACCTGTTCATGTTCTCTACCCCCCCCCCCCCCATTCTACAGATTCTGAGCACAGCACCAGTTCTGACACGGAAGCTCTAGCCGAGCGGACCTCTTGCTCCTATGAATCATGCCCGGACTTGGCTCCCTCCAGGGTCCCAGACCCCCAACCTCTCTCTGTGTCCTGTATGGAAGAGATCCAGGTGGAGCTGCAGTGCGCTGACCTCTGGAAAAGGTTCCACGACATCGGCACTGAGATGATCATCACTAAGGCAGGCAGGTGAGGTGTCCCCCCACTAGCAAATTGGGGTTATCCCCCCACATAGAGTCAGATGTCATTAGACAGTCACCTACATATAGGCTATTTATTGGCAGTACATACCACATACCATACCATTACAATACCAGCTTGGCTGTTAATTTGTGCCACCATTGTTCCTTAAGGAGCCTATCAAATTGTGGCCCAAAGTGGAGGTTCCTTTTCCTATACATTGGTTAAAACACTAGAGGTGCATCTCGAAATGCTCTGCTTATTACCATAAAATATGCAGATATATTCAACTTATGGGTAGAGTGACATACTATTAGCAGGGGGCATTATCTTGTGCAAAATAAGGATATTCTTATTCTTGTGCAAATTTCCATCCGGTTTCCAAATCCTAATTCGCTATATGTTGGCTGAAAATGACAGGCAAAGTCTCCCCAATTAGTCAAGATGTGGTGATTTACTACAGATTATGAGGTGTGGTGGGATGTTACCCAGAATCCCTGGCTGTGAGGGAAACTGTGGGTGCCATGTGATTATGGGGTGAGGAGGGACATTACTCAGAATCCCTGGCTGTGAGGGAAATTCTGGGTGTCGTGTGATTATGGGGTGAGGAGGGATATTACCCACAATCCCTGGCTGTAAGGGAAGCGCTGGGTGATTATGGGGGGGGGGTGATATTGGTGGCATTACAACAAATCCATAAAACTATGATATACCTTCTGTGAAATTGTCTTAATTACAATATTTTTACAATTTCGTACCTCCAACTGTGCCCTTTTCTGCTGGAAAGTCAGTTCAGTTCACAGTCCTGGTTTTTAATTAAAAACTCCAGAGTTTCTCTTGTATCTCCTCCACTGATGTCAGAAAAAGATGAATAACATACTTTTTGGCAGAGAGTCCAGAACACTCAGCACTTGCACTGAGATACAATTGTAACTAATAAGCTTTTCCGAAACTTAATTAAATAAGAGGCTTTTGGCAGAGAGGCCAGAATACTCAGCCCCTGCACTGAGATACAATTGTGACTAATACGAGTTTCTGAAACTGAATAAAATAAGAGGCTTTTGGTAGAGAGCCCAGAATACTCAGCCTCTGCAGTGAGATACAATTGTAACTAATAAGGTAAGCATGTCTCTTGGGGAAACTGAGATCCACAGCTTAAAGGGCAAGTTCACCTTCATTAGGAAAACTGATATAACACATTAAACATGGCCCTAAAACTCCCAGAAATGTGTTCGGACTTTCATAAAAATTGTCATGGGAATTGGTGAGTGTGGACATTGTCAGTATAATTCCGCCAAGTTAATAACGTCAAATCTTTTTGCCCATTTTTGGAATGTTGGAAGGTATGCAGTTTTCAACAATTGTGCCCTTACCAATACTTGTGTTCATTACTCTCAAAGATTTCTTAGCAGAATAAAAAGTTTCCTTATTGCTCCCCTCCATTGTTTTCTAGATTCTAGTTTCTAGATGAGCCTCTTCCAAATCCTTTGACAATTGTCTAAATCAGATCTTTTCTTGTAGGAGAATGTTCCCAGCCATGAGGGTGAAGATCTCAGGCCTTGATCCCCACCAACAATATTACATTGCAATGGACATCGTTCCTGTGGACAACAAGAGATACAGGTAAGTACAGGAAAATTTACTGGATATCCGTCAATAGCTAGGATTTAAATAGATCACACTCTGCATGGGTTCCCTGTAACACAATCTGTATATGTGAGTTCTAGGTTACCCAACTCTTCTGGCAATCTGTGTCCATTGGTTTTTATTGTAAGGATTCTTGTACAAAGGCCCCTGTATATGGGTTGTTACAGACACAGTCCCTGTACATGGGTTCCTATTATTACGGTGCCAGTATATGGGGTCTCGTAAAGTGAGTTCTAGGATACACAACTGGTATTTCACCTTTAGTCTCTGGAATTTTATTTTTCTGACAGAATCTGTGTCCATGAGTTTTTATTGTCAGAATTCCTGTACAAAGGCCCCTGTACATGGGTTGTTGCAGACACAGTCCCTGTACATTGATTCCTGTTAATACAGAGCCAGTGTATGGGGGTCTCAATGACACAAAGTGAGTCCTAGGTCACAAAACTGGTATTTCACCGTCAATCTCTGGAATTTCATTCTTCTGACAGAATATCTGTTCATAGTTCCCTTTACATTGTTCCTCAATCACACAATCTCTGTACATGGGTTCTTCTTGATGTCACAACCACTGTGTGTTAGTTCTAGACTGCATAGCAAGCCATAATCCCTGGCTGAGATACAGTAGATCCCTGCACTTGGATTGTTACCGAGGTACAATTCCTATTATTGACCCCTTATCTGCACCTGTGTTCTTCTGCATTTGATTGGAGGGTCCCGATCACAAGACCTCCTGCTCTCCCACTCCAGGTACGTCTACCATAGCTCCAAATGGATGGTTGCTGGAAATGCTGACTCCCCGGTGCTACCCCGTGTCTATGTCCATCCGGATTCTCTGGCTTCTGGGGACACTTGGATGAGGCAGGTGGTCAGTTTTGATAAACTGAAACTCACCAACAATGAGCTGGATGACCAGGGCCATGTGAGTGTAACTCAGACTGTATATATATATATATATTTTTTATTTTTTTTACTGGAAAGACTGAATGTCCACGTGGCACACTGTGTGGGTGTAAATAGGTAATTTTATGTGTATATAGTAATGGGATGCACATTGGGTTCCAGATTATCTTGCACTCTATGCACAAGTATCAGCCACGAGTCCACGTCATTCGCAAGGACTTCAGCAGCGACTTGTCCTCCACAAAGCCCATCCCAACCGGAGAGGGAGTCAAGATGTTCAGCTTCCCCGAAACCGTATTCACCACAGTGACCGCCTATCAGAACCAGCAGGTGAGAGCAGAACTCACATTTCAAAATCTGCTCCCCCCATTAGAAATTCAAGTGCAACAAATGAATTCATACATTAATGACTTCCAGTTGTGCAGAGATTTCATACAGACTCCCTTGCTCTTTCAGATTACTCGGCTGAAGATTGACAGGAACCCGTTTGCCAAAGGATTCCGAGACTCTGGGAGGAACCGGTATGTGCCAAGTCCCATCCTCTAACAACAGGGAATTCTGGGGGCTCAGCACAATTAGGGTTAGGGTTAAGATTTGGGTTAAGCACATGCTGAGAAAAATCTGTGAATTTCTGTCATGCAGAATTATGTGAAATTATCAAATTCTGTCTTGTTACCATACATTACATAATTGATTTATGTGCTGACGTAATTACTGGATAGAATGTGTGGGGAGAGTTCCATCTCTTTCCTAAATTGGCATCACCTGTCAGTGATGTGCAAAGTCAGACATTTTTAGTGTTCTTCCCATAATTCCCACCAAGATGAGCGTGTCGCATGGAACAACTGGCATTCTGCAAATTCATTTTGCTTTTCTGCACACACAGTATAATGTCAATATCCAGTTACATTTATCCTTTTACTCGTCTCTTTCTGATGTCACAGATCAACAGATATAAACACTATGTTTATATATAACATACCCCTAGATTGTGTATTGTAGGAAACACAAAGTACCATAACTATACAAAATCCATAAATCTAAATAAACACAAACATCACTCACCTATATTACTGATTGACTTCTAATATCCTTATAATTTACAGTAGGGGGTACATTATCCCTTATAATACATGAGTGATACTCAGAGTTACCTGTATAACTCAGCCTGCAGCCTTGTGCCTTTATATGGTCACAGAGCCCCTCAGTGACTTCTAATATCCTTATCATTTACAGTAGGGGGTACAATATTCCTTATAATACATGAGTGATACTCAGAGTTCCCTGTGTAACTCAGTCTGCAGCCTTGTGCCTTTATATGGCCACAAAACAACCCCTCAGTGACTTTTAATATCCTTATAATTTGCAGTAGGGGGTACATTATCCTTATCATACATAAGTGATACTCAGATATCAGTGGGATCAGGTAATGACTTTGCTTTTCAGCCCCAGACTAAAGGAGCAGACTGAATATTTATTTTGGGAACTTTATAGGGTGACACTTCCATGCTATCAGCGCTGGGTGCTGCCTTGTAAAAACAAGTGAAATGCCCCATATTGTCTTTAACCCTTTCACTATCCGGAGAGCAGAATCTGCCTCTAATAGTGATCAGCCTGGGATAGGGTAGAAGCAAATAAATAGGAAGGACTCGCAGATTGAGCTATTATTCGGGTTTTCTACACAAAACACATTTAATCACAGAAATGCTACATTTGGGGTGACTATTTCCCTTTTAGCAACATAGTCGGTTCTATGGGGCAGACAGGATTCTACGTGAAGTGATACCTGCTGGAATTGTGTGAGCCTAACATTGGGGTGACTGCCCCTTGATCCCCCCAGGCTGGTGACACGGCTGGTGCGGACCAAACGGCAACCCATGTGGGTTCCATTATCCAGAAATGCACAACATCTTGTTCCATTTTACATACAATAGAGGAATTTGATTTATTGCTCGATATTAAAAATGTGCAGCGCTGAGACAAGGGGAATAGATGAAAAGATACATCACATTTCTCATTCCCAATAAATGTACAAAACAAATCCAAATGTACAGAGTGAACAGTGAGCTTTTCCCTGGGAGTCCTGGTATGTTATTTATATTTGTGTATAACCCCAGTGGGGGGGGGGCTTTCTTCTTTGGCCCCCTGGTACAGTCTATAATGGGCCTATAATAAAAGGGCCATAATTATATAGAAGCAGAATAATATGAACTCTGGGATTGGCTGGTTTATGGGGCTTCATGTTAGTTCCTCTGTTCCCCTGTGGGCGCTATAGGCTACTTGACCTAACAAACATACAAAACCATCTTATTTGGGCCCCTAGGGCCCCTTATGGCCTAGAGCAGGGGTCCCCAACCTTTTTTACCCGTGAGCCACATTCAAATGTAAAAACAGTTGGGGAGCAACACAAGCATGAAAAAGTCCCTTGGCGTGCCAAATAAGGGCTGTGATTGGCCATTTGGTAGCCCTGATGTGGACTGACAGCCTAGAAGAGGCTCTACCTGGCACTATACTTAGTTTTTATGCAAATAAAACTTGCTTTCAAGCCTGGAATCCGAAAATAAGCACCTGCTTTGAAGACCCTGAGAGCAACATCCAAGGGGTTGGAGAGCAACATGTTGCTCACGAGCTACTGGTTGGGGATCACTGGCCTAGAGCATGGATAGTGTAATAACCCTTTTAGTTGAACCATTTTTACATCCTATAAGAAATATGCTGCATGTTCAACTGTAGTTAGACAGGATTGTCCATATCGAACCAGTCCTACCTAATGTCAGACCTACACGGGGGGGGGGATCCCATTTTTTCCCAGCTTGAAAGGGGGAACTTCCCACTGGCCAGTTTTAAGTGTTTAGTAGACTTTGCCTGTTTTCCATTTGCCTCATGTCTCTCTTGCCTTTAGGACCGGCCTGGAGGCCATCATGGAGACGTATGCGTTCTGGAGGCCACCGGTCCGTACCCTTACCTTTGAAGATTTTACAACCATGCAAAAGCAGCAAGGTGAGCTACCCACCCCCCAAACAAGTTCCAGATACAGGAGAATTACATTTGTTTGGGTTTTTACTCCTCTTTCATCTCTGGAACAGCTGAGCTTCTAATCCACTGGTTTTAGTTAAAGTTAAAATAAAAACCATAGAAAATATAAGGCGGAGAGGTGGTGAGAAGGGATTTATGGAAACTCACACACTGAATAGTTCAAGTACCTGGAGTACTGATAGGCAGGAACTAGCGGCACATTTATCCCATCAGAGCAATGCGTTTGGTTTCAGATTCAGTTCAGCTTCCCAAAACCAGAAGCTTTGTTCTCCCATCACATTACATACAGGCCCCCATCCACAATCATAGCCAAATGCTTCAAAATTGGATATCAGGAGTATATGCATGTGTATATATATATATATATATATCTCCAATGGGATTGAAGCCAGAGCAACTGCTTACAGTAACCAACGACTAGTGGAACAGATACCCTGGCTGAAGGCTACACGCCACATAATTGTGAGAAATACAGATTTGGCATAAGTAGAAATTATGCCAATATACACCATATGGCCACGAGTATCTAGACCAGGGGTCCCCTACCTTTTTTACTTTTGAGCCACATTTAAATGTAAAAAGACTTGAAGAGCAACACAAGCATGAAAAAGTCTATGGGGATGCCAAAAAGAGCCGTGCTTGGCTATTTGGTAGCCTCTACATGGACTGGTAGCCTACAGGAGGCTCTGATTGGCAGTACATCTGGTTTTTATACAATCAAAATTGCCTTCTAGCCAGGGATTCAAAAATAAGCACCTGATTTGAGGTCACTGGGAGCAACATCTAAGGGGCAACATGTTGCTCACAGCTACTGGTTGGGGACCACTGATCTAGACCATGCACAGCCCCATGGCACAGCAGGGCATGAGCGTAGGATACATTGATCTTTAACACTATTGGCCAGGCCTAGGGAAGATTCTTGTAGAAAATACCAATATATTAAGAGCTTTCCAAGAAACAAGAAATCTGTTTCATTCTACTTCCCCCCAAGGAATATTGGCTTTGATTTCTTTAGATCTCATGAGAATAGTAAGTGAGTCAGAGCAGCAAGGGGAGTTTAGTTCTTCTGAGTTCCTCTAGGGCAGAGCTGGACTGCAGAGTGTCATGACCTTTAGACTGACAGGCGTTCTTCAGGAGGAGCTAATTTAGCAGGAAGGCAATGGGATGGGTAACTTGGTTTCTAGAACCTACTGACATTTTACATGACATTTTAAACATCAAATATTCCTATTGCTCTATCATTTGCTATTGTCTTACTTTTCCAGGAGGAAGCACTGGGACATCTCCTACAACCTCCAGCACTGGGACACCATCACCTTCAGCTTCCTCCCACCTTCTGTCCCCCTCATGCTCCCCGCCCTCCTTCCACCTAACCCCTAACTCTTTCAATGTTGGCTGCCGGGAGAATCAGCTCTGCAACCTCAATCTTTCTGAGTATCCAGCTTGTGCCCGGAGCAACATGGCAGCACTGCAGAGCTACGCAGGCCTCAGTGACAATGGATATAACCGGCTTCAGAGTGGAAACTCCTCTGGGCCCCAAGCTCCGGAGACCTATATGCAACAGAGGACTTCGTCATTGATCTCTGGGATGCCAACGCCATCTTCCTTGCCCAGCAACAGCAAGATGGATACATACAGTGGCCAGCTGGGGTCATATCCAACTTCACAGTTTCAGTATGTGATGCAAGCAGGAAACCCCTCCTCCGGCTCATCATCTTCACACATGTTTGGGGGCGGCCATATGCAGCAGGGCTCCTACAATGCCTTTTCTCTTCACAATCCCTACAATCTCTATGGATACAATTTCCCGCCCTCTCCCCGCTTGGCAGCAAGCCCAGAGAAACTGACAGCACCTCAAGGCACTTTACTCTGCTCCTCTCCATCTAATGTTCCATTTGGGGACAGGCAGTACCTTTCTACAGGGATGGATGCAATGCACATGATTGGCAGCCCTTCAGCCAATCAACAGGCAGCAAATGCCTGTGACAGCAGACAGTATGGATCAGTCCCAGGCTCATCATCACAAATGTCTGTGCATATGGTCTGAATGGGGTCATGTAACATGGGAAACAAAGTGCCTTCATGAACACAACAGTTTGAAAGCTCCAAGCAGGGAAGTCTTGACTTTTCTCCTGGATAATAAAATATGGTATTGTAGACCTGGATTGCACTGCTCAGAATATTTACCACTTAGACCGGTCATTGGTCTCAACGTCAGCACTTGTTCTAGTCAATATGTCACATAATCACCTGACATTTATCCTTTAACACTGGTGGTTTGATGTACTGCCTCTGGGGCTTATTTATTCACCCATAACATTACATTGCTCTAACGCTTCCCCTAGATTCCATCATCTGTCTGATTAATGGGCCCTCCACTGAATTGAACCCACTAAGATGAACATCCCTCCAGTGGGAATGCTACAAGACCCACATACGTTGGCATCACTGTTGGGTCGCTAATGGTCAGTAGAAGTGCGCTGCGTGGATCATTATTGGATTTACAGGCACAGCTGCATCCACTGCATCCACTAAAGATACTTCTCGGAACAAAACCTCTTTTTGGAGTTTTCATGGTTTTACAGTTGTGCCGGCCTTGTGACTCCTCACAGATGGACATCTGCTGGGGAAGGTGGGGTAGAGATTAGACAACATGGGTCAGTGAGGGATGATGCATCAACTTCTATGAACTGCTCCAATGAACTGAAGCAAAGGTGCATAGTAAATGTTTGGACAGGTTTCATGCATGACACACATTGTAGCACCATTAAAAGCACAGGGGAGGCCCTTTCTGCAGAGCTGAGATGCATAGAAATCCTGCAGATGCAGTGAGAGGCTGCACTTGGGTTGGGTATCAGTGTAGTAGTGTAATACTAAAATCATACACAGTGGCACACAGGTATTCCTCCAGCTGTTGTAGAACTATATCTTCCCTCGTCCTCCTACTGGGTGAGTTCATGGAGCACTGGCCTTGCCATTTAGCAACGTGTTCTCCCATATCTATCTGAGTCCTAGGTTTTCAGGAAAGTGAACCAACAACCTTAGCCATTTCCTGCTCTACTATGTTTATCTGTGCCTTAACCACTTAGTCTTTGTTTGTTTTATCCATTCAGGGATTAAGGTTCCAACTGTGCCTTAGTAATTTTGCATTATGCTATCACTATTGGTGCCTTAGCCACAATGCAACAATGTTCTCCCTCAATCGGTATCTGTGCCTTAGATATTTAGAAACATATAGTCTTCTATTCCTAAAGGAATATATTCCCCCCCATCTATGTCTTCTATGTCTTCTCAATTTCTTAAAGTGTAACCCCCCAAATCAACCATTCTGGAAAGCACATTAGAGCCCTGGGTAGCACTGGAACTATAGCCCCAAATGTTTCTATATGTCTGTAACCTTGTTATGAGCTAAGGGGGCCCAGCCTGAAGGCCAGTTAGGGGGAGATTCGGGGTTTGTGCTTATTTGTGCCCTGGGTACCCCTGGAACTATAGCAGGGTGACTGTTACCCCAATGTTTCAATATATCTGTTACCTTGTTATAAACTAAGGGGGCCTAACCTGAAGGCCAGTCGGGGGGAAATTTGGGGTTTGTGCTTATTTGTGCCCTGGGTACCCCTGGAACTATAGCAGGGTGACTGTTACCCCAATGTTTCTATGTATCTGTTACCTTGTTATGAGCTAAGGGAGCCCAGTTAGGGGGAGATTTGAGTGCTTAATTGTGCCCTGGTTACCCCTGGAACTATAGCAGGGTGACTGTTACAATCAGTGACACCATGGCTTCTGTCTCTGGGCCCCCTGCGGACCCTGAGGGCTGCTGCCTCAGGGCCTCCCGTCCGGTAACCCTCCCCTCTCCCCCTCCTCTCCGTTTGTGCACTTGCGCATGCACGTCAGTGTATGCACTGTTTGGTTGCAGCAAAAAACTACGTGCGCTGATTTACATGCACACTTGTGCACACAAGGGGTGGCGAGGTTGTCGGAATTGAGGCCCTGAGTCAGTAGCCCTCATGGTCCGGAAGTGGGGCTCTGAGACAGAAGCCGGGAAGAAATCCAGGTTGCGGATCTGGGCCGGCGGGGCCCACTAGAGCCGGGGGCCCATCTGTTTTTTTCCCGGTGTCCCGGTGGCCCAGTCTGACCCTGGTTAAAATGCTTTTGATAGCTGTGTAATCTAGTTATGATCTGAGTGTATATGGGGGAAATATTCAAATAAAGGAAGACAAAGGAGAGTGCTGGTTGGACAGGAAATATCTTTTAAGACTCTACACAAGAGCAAACATGATGTTTTGTATAAATAGATATGATTTTGTTTTTATAGAACTGATAACCAGTCAGATGTTAGCCCATATCAGTATACACATAACAAAATACCAATACCAAACCAACTGAAAAAACGTGCAGCAAACGGAGTGATCCCAACTTTATTGCTTGGTGCTTAGAACACTTAACCAGGATCAAATGCTTCAGGACCCAAAGGCAGTAGTGGACTACCAGGCAGTAGTGTCCTGCAGCAGTCCAACGTCCGTCATTTTAAATTGGCAGAAACCTGCAATCTCATTGGATGCCTAAAGGGATACTTTAATCTGAAAAGATTTTATTAACTGAAAACAGCGTGTAATTTTCTGTTAGAATATTGATTTCGATTCGTTTTTAGATCTAACCACTAGAGGAACAGATACTGTATCATTCTAGTAATTTATGTCTCTTTTCATTGGGTATTTGGTACATTGTCCTGGTTGCTCAGGTTGTGAGTCGGGACATGTTGGAGTCTTTACAAGCTCAGTCCAATTGTGGGACATCTTTCTGTTTGACTCTTGTACCTTTTCTAAAAGCATCTAAGGCTCGTGAAGAGGACAATAGAACCATCTAGAGGAATATTTGAACTCCACAATACATAGAATGTCCATACTCACAAAACATCACTCACCAGTGGTAGAAATCTGAAACAGAAGATGGGTACATAAGACTGCAGTTGAGTCATACAATGTTATGATGCCACTGTGGCTGCTGTACAAGAGACATTTAGTTGTTGCTACTGACCTTCTCCTATCAACTTCCTTCATAGCCCCTTTTACTTCTAGTGGCCCTTTTCACTCAATTCTAGTCAAGTATGTCTGGCTAATTCATTTCCCTTGCTGCAAGGATACCGACCCCATACCACTTGTTCTCATTATCCTGGGACTTACCTCTAGACATTCATTCCATTGACCTACAATGCTGCCCAAGATTTTCCAAGGTGTAGGCTAATTTCCCCTACGTTTGAGGGGATTCATAAAAATGATGTTATACAAAGAAGTCTATGGAGATCTTGGGAAAACTGGGGGCCAATGGACCCTTTACTAGAGAATGAGAATCACTGTGTAGCCATCAAGACGATCTCAAGAAGAATGTCTGATATGTCAGCAGATTGGGGTATATGATTTTGTACACTATAAAGAGTGCCTACCAACTGATGAACAGCTGAGTAGAATACATGATAGGTTGACATGGACAAATAATATCTGTCTCCCTATGGCAAAAAGATATAATTCCTAGATGGTGTGGGATGCAATGTCTGTCTGTCCTTACAGGTTGAATTCTCAGTCAATGCTTTCAATAGTAATTATATTTTCCAATAAAAATAGCGAATTCATTAGGTTGCTTAGAATGACATATGCTTTTTCGGCACCTAGGTGCTTACGCCCTTTAAAAAAGGCCGATACTGTATGATAGTGCAATAAGTTCACTGATAGCATTTGCTACTCATCAAAGAAAATGCTGTTTGTTTATGGATTAATAAAAAGTGCTAAAAATTAGGATTCTGTTAATATTGTGCCTGAAGCATTGAGCCACCACAGCCAAGAGCAGATGGTTCCACGGACCAGGCCGTTCAGTCTTGTGACTCAGTGGAAAGAGCATCGATATCAGCCGTGCGATTAATTTCATGGAATAGTTTCATCGTTAGCTCATCGCTTTTCCTTCAGTTGCGCCGCTTCATTAAAAACAGCAGTATCTCGTTATTCTGATCCCAATTACACTTATCTGACTCTCCGAGCTCTTAGTGGGGACCCCAGCCAATCTAATCTCAATTGCAGGCCCTGACAAGCAGCTCCTGCTCTTATGAATAACATGAAAAATAATTGAAATTGTGTGAAAATGCAAATGATGGTAAAAAGCTATTTGTGTTTGGATGTGTTGTAGATAAGTGTATTTAAGTGCATAGAGAGGGTTCCAGACCCTGGAGCTCAGCAATCAGCTATTAAATATACATATTATGTATAAATATTTCTGCTCTGCACTCTGTTTATAAGTGCCAAGCACAAGCAGGTGCCCAATAAATATTCTTGCTCCTTCTGCTGCTTTGTTTCTTTTTTATTTGAAATTTCACTCCTTTTGCCATACAAGCTTATTCACGAATCAAGAAACACAAGTTCAGTAGAGAAAATCCATGAGTCCAATTGAGTATTCAAGAAAGAAAATTTCAGTAGAGTAACCAATATACATGAGTCTATTTCAGTAGTTAAGAATAACAATTTCAGTAGTGTAAACAATATACGAGTCCAATTGAGTATTCAAGAAACTCAAGTTTAGTAGAGTAACCAATATAAATGTGTCCAATCGAATAGTCAAGAAACACACGTTCAGTAGAGTAACCAATATATATGAGTCCTATTGAGCAGTCAAGAAACTCAAGTTCAGTAGAGTAACCCATATATATGAGTCTAATTGAGCAGTCAAGAAACTCAAGTTCAGTAGAGTAACCCATATATATGAGTCTAATTGAGCAGTCAAGAAACTCAAGTTCAGTAGATTACCTAATGTATAGTTGAGTGGTCAAGAAACGCAAGTTCAGTAGTAACCATTATACATGAGTCCAATCGAGTAGTCAAGAAACTCAAGTTCAGTAGAGTAACCAATATATATGCGTCCAATTGAGTAGTCATTGGAAACACAAGTTCATTCCCTTACACTCCCTCAAATTCAGTAGAGTAACTAATATACATGATTCCAACTAAGTAGTCAAGAAACACAATTTCACTAGAGTAACCAATGTACACAAGTCCAGTTGATTAATCAAGAAACACAAGTTCAGTAGAGTAACCAATATACATGAGTCCATCGGAGTAGTCAATAAACACAAGTTAAGTAGAGTAATCAATGTACATGAATCCATTGAGTGATCAAGAAACACAAGTTCAGTAGAGTAACCAATGTACTTGAGTCCAATTAAGTAGTCAAGAAACTCAAGTTCAGTAGAGTACCCACAATTCATGAGTCCTATTAAGTAGTCAAGAAACTCAAGTTCAGTAGAGTAACCAATATACATGAGTCCAATTGAGTAGTCAAGAAACAAAAGTTCAGTAGAGTAACCAATATATATGAGTCCAATTGAGTAGTCAAGAAACAAACGTTCAGTAGAGTAGCCAATATACATGAGTCCAATTGAGTAGACAAGAAACTCAAGTTCAGTAGAGTAACCAATATACATGAGTCCAATTGAGTAGTCAAGAAACAAAAGTTCAGTAGAGTAACCAATATACATTAGTCCAATTGAGTAGACACGAAACTCAAGTTCATAGAGTAACCAATATACATGAGTTCAATCAAGTAGTCAAGAAAGACACGTTCAGTAGAATAACCAATATATGTGAGTCCAATCGCGTAGTCAAGAAATACAAGTTCAGTAGCGTAACCAATAACATGAGTCTATTTGCGTAGTCAAGAATCACAATTTCAGTAGCGTAACCAATATACGAGTCCTATTGAGCAGTCAAGAAACTCAAGTTCAGTAGCGTAACCAATATACGAGTCCTATTGAACAGTCAAGAAATCCAAGTTCAGTAGCGTAACCAATATACGAGTCCAATTGAGTTTTCAAGAAACTCAAGTTTAGTAGAGTAACCAATATACATGAGTCCAACTGAGTTTTCAAGAAACTCAAGTTCAGTAGCATAACCAATATACGAGTCCTATTGAGCAGTCAAGAAACTCAAGTTCAGTAGTGTAATCAATATACGAGTCCTATTGAACAGTCAAGAAATCCAAGTTCAGTAGCGTAACCAATATACAAGTCCAATTGAGTTTTCAAGAAACTCAAGTTTAGTAGAGTAACCAATATACATAAGTCCAACTGAGTTTTCAAGAAACTCAAGATCAGTAGAGTAACCAATATACATTAGTCCAATCGCGTAAGAAACACAGATTTAGTAGAGTAACCAATAAACACAAGTCAAGGATAGGATGAATAATCAGGAAGTACCAGTTCAGTTCATTTTAAATCTGGTAGATTAACCAATAAACAAGTTCATATTTTTCAGTATGGGGTTCACTTGGGTTAGACTGGGGGCACTAGTGCTCATCCAGGAAGCACTTCTGCCTCGGGTCTGGCAGGCTCTGCATCTTGTAGCAGATAAAAACATCCTGGCAAAATGCAGCACTAGAGGGCACAGGTCACACTCCTTTCCTTGTTTCTGAATGACACACAAGTTTGGGAATGGAGGGGCACCATGTGCCAACCCCTCCCAACCCCCATGATTACAAAATTGCCATAGGTTTCTGTTCTCTGAAATGGATTATTTTTCTGTTGCATGAATGTTGTGCACTATTTGTGTTCACTCATTGTGCCCTGGGGGTAAATCAGTGACTTAATTCCCTCACATTACAGTACATGCTAACATGAGCTCTTTTTGCCAGACAATATAGAGTACAACCTGTCCAGTGCCCCCTAATAACCCCACTAATAACACACTTTTGTGTCCATAAAATAAACGGTTGTGCAGTTTATGAGTAATTTGTGAGCGGCAGGTGGAAGATATTAGCTGAGCAGTAACTGGCGTCTGCGCACAATTTCCAGTTTCCGCTGAGCGGCCTGAGAATCATTTCTGGGTGTTACGTCCGACCCAAATGGGATCCAGACTTCAAGTGCAAATTCCCACACTGACTGCACTTTTCAAGGAGTTTTGAGTTTAAACAAGAACACCCGGTTCTGGGACACACTTCCCGTGATGTGATTTTGCCTCTTTAGCTCCACTTTTTGCAAGTCAGTGATAGTCTGTAAATAAAATTAATATGGGTTACCCTGCAGTTCCCACTTCTCTCTGGATGTCTGGACTCCTGCAGACTCTCCACTTGTGTATAAGGACTTGCACTGAATTGTGTTGTGCTGCTCTGCATGGAATTCCTATCTAATATTTTTCCAAATTGTTATTTGTGTAAAGCTTGGGCTGTTATTCCTCTACACAGCTCCCCCCACCCCTCAGGTCATCATTGTTATAAGTGACCCTTATCTGCATAATTCCTCCTATAACTCCTATGTCCCATTTGTCTCTCTTCTCCCTAACCCCTTTCCCTTCTCCCATTCTGTCTCTTGTCCCCTCTCCTTTTCTTTTCTCCCCCAACAGTTTCACCTTACTCTCCCCCATCCACCCTCTTCTCTCTTAATCTATATTTCTCCTCTCTCCCATTTGTCTCTCTACTCCTTAACCCACTTTCCCTTCTGTCCTTCTGTCTCTCATCCCCTCTCCTTCCGTTTTCTCCCCAACAGTTTGGCCTTAATCTCCCCCATTGTTCTCTCCCCTTCTATATTTCTCCTCTCCCCCATTTGTCTTTCTACCCCCTAACCTTCTTTCCCTGTACTCCTTCTGTCTCTCATCCCATTTCCTTTTCTATTCTCCCCCAACTGTTTGGCCATACTCTCCCAAATCCTCCCTCTTCTCTCACCTTCTATATTTCTCCTCCCCATGTGTCTCTCCACTCCTTAACCCCCTTTCCTTTCTCCCCTTCTGTCTCTCATCCCCTCTCTTTTTCTTCCCCAACTGTTTGGCCTTACTCTCCCTCATCCTCCCTCTCCCCCATTTTCCCTATACTCCCTATAGCCCATTTCCATTATCCTCTTTTCTTCTGTCCCACTCCTCAACACACTTTGACTGGACAGAAAAACACAAATCTTTTAATCTAGGGGAGAATAACACAAGACAACCCCAATCTGTGATTAGCCAGAGCCATAACACTCTGTGATTGGAAATGTGATTATAGGTTTTGCTTTGAAATCACAGTTGTGGCAAAGTGAATGGGCACTGGGCAGGGCAGGGGGCGGCTGGTGAGGTGAATGGGCACAGGGCACAGGCACTTTAGGATTAGTGTTGGTAAGCGCTGCCAAATTTATTTCTAGCTGACAGGCGAGTGTTCCAGAAGGGCATTTCTATTCTACCAGCAAAGTATGAGATGATCTGAACCACATGTAACTATAAGAATAAAGAGAAAAGATGTGATCTGAATGTTTCACATGTTGCTCCAACTCCAAATACAAAAAGCCACATCAAATAGTGTCATGAATCACCGGGAAATGGACAGGACCCCAAACTCTGGGCTGGAATCACATCAATACTGACGGGGAATCATTTGCTATCGGCATTGTGGCTATGGGCATATTCCACATATAATAAATCACTTGCGCCCATTTCTCTCTGCCTGGAAAGTGTTAACGACTCCTCGTGTCTCAGACTTCTCACCAGTGTCTCAGCCCTGGGTATTTGCTGCCAAATTCTAAGTCATGAACCGAAATGTCACATTTCAAGTCGCAAAGTGATTAACAGCTTCTTGACTTCTTTTGCTCTTCTCCCTGTTCTCCCTTCAGTGCAACAAGGGTTAAGTTCAGAGGGTGCGCAATCCCATTCTGTGTCTTTCATTTTTTTTTTTAACAATGTAACAGTCAGTTCCCCTCCAGGTGAGTTAAAGGGGTTGTTCACCTTTAAATAAACTGTTAGTGTGATGTAGAGAGGGAT
This sequence comes from Xenopus laevis, assembly GCF_017654675.1. Lineage (NCBI taxonomy): Eukaryota > Metazoa > Chordata > Amphibia > Anura > Pipidae > Xenopus > Xenopus laevis. The sequence continues at coordinate 28,790,800 of NC_054374.1, read as the reverse complement.
ATTCTGAGACAATTTGCAATTGGTTTTTATTATTTGTGTTTTTTTGAGTTATTTAGCTTTTTATTCAGCAGCTCTCCAGTTTGCAATTTCAGCAATCTGGATTTGAATGAGAGTCTGGAATATGAATAGGGGAGGCCTAAATAGAAAGTAAAAAGTAGCAATAACAATAAATTTGTAGCCTTTACAAAGCATTTGCTAATGACCCCCATTTGAAAGCTGGAAAGAGACAGAAAAAGGCAAATAATTAAAAAAAAACTATAAAAAATAAATAATAAAGACCAAATAAAAAGTTGCTTAGAACTGGCCATTCTATAGCACACTAAGGGTCTGGCCACACGGGCAGATTCGGGGAGATTAGTCGCCAGCGGCAAATCTCCTTTTCTTTGCGTCGACTAATCTCCCAGAATGAGGCAATTACGGGCGACATCGGAAAACGAAGCACTCCGTGTGCCTCCCGCAGGCGAACTCAAATACAATTAGTTTCATTTTCCTGCTGTGAGAGACTCGACTTCTACTGCTGGAACTAAACATGGATCTGCCTATGGGAATAGAGTGCTATGTATGTATCTGGGGTAGCAGGAAAACAACCTGTAACCACAACCCCCAAACGGGACCTGCACTGCAAGACTCACATTTTCCAAAAGTGTTAGGGAGGTTGTTCAGGTCAAAGGTCAGTTTTTGAGATTTGGGGTGCTTATATGTGCCCTGGAAACCTCTGGAACTATAGCAGGGTGACTGTTACCCCAATGTTTCTATATATCTGTAACCTGAGCTCAGGGGGCCCAGCTTTAAGGCCAGTTAGGCGGCAACTGTATGTTCTGGCGAATTCTTATAGAATTTGTGGGAGAATCCTTGTCCACTTTAATAAGAATGCCCCTACCCCAAGATTTAGAGAAAGTTCTAGTTACGACGCTGAGCATGAAAATCTCTGCCCTGGGGCCGTAACTCAGGGGCCAATGTACGGAGGGGAAAGACAATGGATTTGTTACAAAGAGTTTTTCTCTTTTTCTTTAAATTTAACAGAAGAAACTTTGCCCAAATGCGTCTCGCTCCCCCCTCGCCCCCTGTGACATCAGTTTTCCAGCACAGAGGCGCCTCCAGTTTCTTAAGGTGATATTTGTGGCTCTCGCCCTTGCGAGTAATAAAGGCCTATAGCTGGACTGAATTTAGCAGATTTTGCCCTGAGATTCCAAATTCTCCAGTCCTGGCTCCAGGCAGAGAAATCCTCGGCACAGACACATCATTACATGGGCATGAAGTGGGTTTAAGTGGATCCATATGGAACATCACATTGTTCTGTGTTTAAAGCAGCATGAAAGGTTCTGTGTATAATACAGTATATAGATTTATTATTGGCCATCACTGTGTGTCACAGGCAAGTCCATTGGTGGAGCAGTGGTTACACTTTTTTAATTTACACACAGAGCAGATTCGGCTTGTTTAGTCCAAGAGACTCCCGTGTTACTGCCCCTTTATCCATATGAGAAACCACCCCCGGCCCATAAAGGGAGTGGGGCAGATCAGTGAAGCTGTCAATGATTTTTAGAAGAACAAATGACTGATCCACCTCCTTGGGGAATATAAAGTATAAATGGCGGAAAGTGAAGAGAACTCTAGATCAGCAATAGGAAAGTAAAAGAGGGTGGTGGGAGTTGTAGTCCAGCAACATCAATACTGTCTGTATTAAAATGTCTATATGGATCAAGTGAAAGGACAGGGGTAATCTTTAGGTTCTATTAACCAAATTAGTTAAAGCTGCCCAAAAACTGACATATTGCCTTCCCCATCCATACAGCGCTTATTGACCTTCACTTTAAACTGCAAGGTGATTCCTCTCCCCCACCCTATAGAGTCTGATTCTGACTGCTGGTTCTGACTTGAAACAATGAAGCAGAAAACAGCTGATAAATAGACTTGAAAGAGAACTGCCTTCTGCTACATTGTTTAAGGATCAGGGTCAGAAAGGGACAGACACAATGACAGTTACACAGAACTATAAACCCAGTGAGAATGAGGAATGAATGGATATTGGGAAGTTGTATCAGGAGTCAGAGACAGCAGTGCAGAGAAGAGAAAGGGACAGACACAATGACAGTTAGAGAGAACTATAAACCCAGTGAGAATGAGGAATAAATGGAGATTGGAAATGACATTATCTTTCATTAGGTCTATAAGATTTATTAGTATAGAGTGGGGGTCACTCTCTACCCTGTTCTCAAGCTGGGGGTCCAGTATAGGTGGGAATGATATAATAGAATGGGGCCCCTGTCCAATGTATGGAAACATTTTATAGGCCTTTGTAGCAGCTGTTTCCCCCCGACTTCTCGTCCTGCCAACCCTGTAATGTACCATCAACCCAAATCCCTGCCTGGCTCTCATTTGCCCTGACTGATACCTTTAATCTATAATTAGCTGGGCCTCATTGTACCTTTAGACACAGTAATCAAATGTCAGGTTTCTGGCCGACTCTGGCTCTGCAGCTCAATTCCATTCAGCAGATCCCAACACCCCCACTTGTTGCTCAATGCTGTTGGGGGACCCCTTGCGCCTTCACTTCTCTCTTTTCATTGGTGTTTCTTTAACACAGGGATTTTTATTGTCTTCGTCAGGGCTCTAAAATGGGTCTAAATGCTGTTTTGGGTGAGTCTCCATGATCTCTGTATAGTGCATGTTACTGAGCATAGCATCTATGAGCATAGATCTATATCTCTTATAACTAATAAATATAATAATATAGGTAACTGGGGGTAGGTATATATGGCTATGGTGGGTGTAGGTAACTGGGGGTAGGTATATATGGCTATGCTGGGTGTAGGTAACTGGGGGTAGGTATCTATGGCTATAGTGGGTGTAGCTGGCCAGGGGCGTAACTACAGAGGAAGCAGACCCTGCGGCTGCAGGGGGGCCCAGGAGGTATCGGGGCCCCATGAGGCCCTAATTAATGAGCAATTTCAAAATATATTGGTAAAAAGGGCAACTTGTGGTTATGTTGGGGGCCATAAAATGAATTTGCTATGGGGCCCAGTAACATCTAGTTATGCCACTGAGCTGGGCTGAGCCTGAGGGTCTCTGGTTCCAGTTACATTATGAAATAGATTTTTGTGCTGCCTGAAGAGTTAATGCCCTTGAAGTGAAGGCTCCACGTCTCCAGGAATCTCGGGGGCCCATGGAATGTTCCTGTGCCAGCAGCAGATGTGCCCCTTCTCCAGGATGGTATGTTCCTCCCGGTGACAGCTGAGATTTTTATGGGACGGCTGCGATGACAGTTGGGGAGAGGCGGCCTTTCTGCATGGGGAGGGGCTGGAGTTTAGATTGATGGACTTGCTGATTTATGACATTTCCACTGTGTCCTGTGGCATGAGGTGACAGAATGCAGCGCCGCGGGCACAAGCACAGATATAGGGATCCAGGCGTGCCAGTATAGACCTATAGATATATATATATATAACTAGATGTTACTGGGCCCCACAACTAATTCATTTTCATTAGCCAGTATCCCCGATATCTCCTGTGCCCCCCTGCAGCCACAGGGTCTGCTTCTGGATGGAGGAATGAATGATTCTTACAGTACTTATATGGGCTCTGTAATTTACAAAACCCATTATCCAGAAAGATCTGAGATACAGATATTCTATTACTTATTTGGAAGAAGGGAAATCATTCCCAGGAAAAGGAAGAGGGTCCCTGCTGTAAAGGGGTCTGCACTTGGCAGTGACTGTCAGCCATAAAGTGGCACTTGCGGGTCGGCCTGTGTGTGACTGTCTTTGGTCTGTAAGCCAAATTAACTCCTTAATCAGGAACTGTCCGACTTTACCGACCCCACGCCACCCCACACATCCCCCCCCCCAGACGCAGTGCTGGTTACTTTTTCTTCAGAATGGAAACTTGTTACTCTGGGGCAGGGCTTTGAATGGTGGTTCTGTCGGGAGGAAGAGAAAATATTTGCAGTACTGGGCTGAGGAAAACAGGAATGTGTCGGGTGTGAGCGGAGATTTAGGTGCCACCAAAGGCAGAGAAAAAGCATCCAGGGCCCAATGTGTTGGGGGGGGGGGGTTGGGAATGGGAGCAATAAATCTATAAGTCAGAGATGGGCATAGGACTGAATACAATGTGGATAACCTTTATCAACACTAAATCCTATTGGCCACAGAACAAATTAAATTAAACAGAGGGACCCCACTAAGATCCTTATTCCAAAAAGAGAAAGCCCCAGTACCACCCTCTGTTCCTGAAGCTGTAGGCAACTTCCCATCCATGTGCAAATGCCCTCATTCAACCCAGCAGCCAGTTGTTTGTGGGGCACTGTATCAAATGCTTTGGCACAATACAAATATATTCCCCCTACTGCTCCATCACTGTCTAACTGCTGCACCCCCACGATTGGATTACTGTACCCCCCTGTCCAAATACTGCACCCCCACTGACTACTGTACTCCCACTGTTCAACTATTGCACCCCTACCAACCACTGCACCCCCCTGTCCCATTACTGCACCCCCACTAACTACTGTACCCACACTGTCCAACTACTGCACCTTCGTCTCCATGTCTGGCTCACGCTGGGGATCAAAGGCAGGGGAAGAAGCCCCCAGACAGGCACGAGGCACACTACAGTCATATGAAAAAGTTTGGGAACCCCTCTCAGCCTGCATAATATTTACTCCACTTTCAACAAAAAAGATAACAGTAGTATGTCTTTCATTTCCCAGGAACATCTGGTGTACTGGGGTGTTTTCTGAACAAATATGTTTAGTGAAGCAGTATTCAGTTATGAAATCAAATCAAATGTGAAAAACTGGCTGTGCAAAAATTTGGGTACCCTTGTAATTTTGCTAATTTAAATGCATGTAACTGCTCAATACTGATAACTGGCAACGCCAAATTGGTTGGATTAGCTCGTTAAGCCTTGAACTTCATAGGCAGGTGTGTCCAATCATAAGAAAAGGTATTTAAGGTGACCAATTGCAAGTTGTGCTTCTGTTTGACTCTCCTCTGAAGAGTGACAGCATGGGATAATCAAAGCAACTCTCAAAAGTTCTCAATGATTTTTCAGTATCATGGTTTAGGGGAAGGCTACAAAAAGCTATCTCAAAGGTTTAAACTGTCAGTTTCAACTGTAAGGAATGTAATCAGGAAATGGAAGGCCACAGGCACAGTTGCTGTAAAACGCAGGTCTGGCAGGCCAAGAAAAATACTGGAGTGGCATAAGCAGGAGGATTGTGAGAATGGTTACAGACAACCCAAAGATTACCTCCAAAGACCTGCAAGAACATCTTACTGCAGATGGTGTATCTGTACATCTACAATTCAGTGCAATTTGAACAAAGAACATCTGTATGGCAGGGTGATGAGAAAGAAGCAATGCACCTGAGGAAGGGGTTGACCCCGAAAGCTTGTGCCATTTTCTGCTGAAACAAATGATTTAAAGGCAATGCCGAAGTTTCTCTTGTGCTTCCTCCATATGGGAAATCGAGTATGAAGATTGGCCTGGAAGTAGCCTGAGGATGCACCCAAAAGAAAAGTAAGTGGTGTGCTGAAGAAAGTGTGTATTGATAAAATAAGCCCTTTCTGCACTCACGCCACATAGTCGCTTGTGGTATGCAAAAGATCATTTGGACAAGCCACAGTCATTTTGGAACAAAGTGCTTAGGACTGATGAGACAAAAATTTAGTTTATTTGGTCATAACAAAAATCACTTTGCATGGTGGAAGAAGAACACCGCATTCCAAGAAAAACACCTGCTACCTACTGCCAAATTTGGTGGAGGTTCCATCATGCTGTGGGGCTGTGTGGTTAGTCCAGGGACTGGGGCCCTTGTTAAAGTCGAGGGTCGAATGAATTCAACCCGGTATTAACAAATTCTTCAGGATAATGTTCAAGCATCAGTCACAAAGATGAAGTTATGCAGGGGTTGGATATTGAGTCAGACAATGACTCTAAACACACTTAGAAATCTACAAAGGCATTTATGTACAATATTCTGGAATTGCCGTCACAGTCCCACAACTTGAATATCATGGAAAATCTATGGGATGGTTTGAAGCAGGCTGTCCATGCTCGGCAGCCATCAAATTTAACTGAACTGGAGAGATTTGTATGGACGAATGTTCAAAAATACCGCCATCCAGAATCCAGACACTCATTGAAGGCTATAGGAGGCGTCTATACGCTGTTACATTTGCAAACGGAGGCTCAACTAAGTATTGATGTAATATCTCTGTTGAGGTGCCAAAATGTATGCATATTGCTAATTTTGTTATGATGCATACAGTATTGCATATTTTCTGTTAATACAAAAAACTTTATGTCGCTGCTAAAATACTAGTATTTCCATAAGGCATGTTAAATTTTTCATATGACTTGTATGTGGGGTTCTGGGCAGCATGCGTACACATGGCCAGTAAGGGTTTTCCTTTCAGTAATTTGTTTCTAATTCACTTCCTTCCTGTTGCGAAAAGACTTCTTGGCCTGAGCCTGTTATTGGCCGATTGGCACGGCACGGATAATATGCCCGGGCACAAGAGGAATTATACCCCAGTGGTGCCCAAAGAAGGGCTCTCAGTACATTTCTGTACAGTGAATATATAGATATAATAGGAGTAATTGATTGGCATCAGGACCGCCATCAGAAATCGCAGGGCCCCATACGACAAAATTTCCTGGGCCCCCTGGGCTGCACCCACCGCAAGCCCCACCTACAGGTCCGCCCTCCCCACCCCCACAGGTCCACCCCCCACCAAACAGTAAAAAAACAAAAAAAATATTGGTGGCTAGGACCCCACATGAGAAAAGAAAAATTGGTGGCCAGGCCCCCCCCCACATTATGAGAAAATTTGTGGCCAGGGCCCCTTAAACTTCCATGCCTTCCCCAAGTCAGCAACTCTCAGAAAGATGGGGGCCCGGCTAATCAAGTAAGTGTGGCGTGGCAGGGCCCCCCTTACCCTCGGGGCCTCCTACAACTCTCCCCTCTGTCCCCCCCTGATGGCTGCCCTGATTGGCATAGAGCCCCCTGTCTATGCCCATGAGGGTCGGTGTTTACCCAGACTGAAACTGAGCAAGAGTGCTCGTTGTGTGAAAGGGTTAAGTGGGCTCGAGCAGGAACGGCGTGTAAATGACACATGTCAGGGGAACTGCCTTCCCACCGCCGTCACCTCACACAGAGGAAAAACCAGTGCCCATTAAAACACTTCTTGGAAGGGATATTACATGTCCTTGTGAGCTGCGATTTATTACCTGTGTGGAGAAATGGCATTGCCAAAAGGAAATTACTGGCTCTCTCTGCAGCTTGGGGCAAAATACACAATTGTTCCAGTGAAATATTATCATTTTGCAAAGCTCAGGGGCTTTATTGCAACCCCTTAAAGGTGGGATGTTAAACCCGTCTTGCACCAAATCTCTTGTAAGCCAACATTAGGCAGAGAATTGTAAATAAGACAAATTGCTCCTCAACCTTATGAGATTGAGCAGGGGGGGTGCAGAGCAGAGGCAATGGGTTGCAATGCTGGGTTTCCATAGCAACCAATAGGAAGCAATATGTTCAGACAGTAACAATGTAACACTGGGTTTCCATAGCAACCAATGGGAAGCAATATGTTCAGACAGTAACAATGTAACGCTGGGTTTCCATAGCAACTCATAGGAAGCAATATGTTCAGACAGTAACAATGTAAAAGTCGGTTTCCATAGCAAATCATAGGAAGCAATATCTTCAGGCAGTAACAATTTAATGCTGGGTTTCCATAGCAACCCATAGGAAGCACTGTGCTCAGATTGTATGTGCCATCACACCAATCAATGTGTTCAATTGACCCCATGAGGTTGGAGAGGGACATTCAATAGTTCCTCATCTCTCCTTATGGAAAAAATGCCTCTGCACTGCAGGATCCTTGGAATCTTGGGGCATATGATGGGATTGTGGTTTGGATCAGTCTGTCCCTGACTCCCACTTCATAATTAATTTTAACCCCCCCAATGGAAAATCCTAATACCCACCCATGATTGGCTCACAGTACAGACTGGGGGTGGCCAGAGTTGGGGTATGTGGCATGGGGCAAGACCAGGAGCATGACAGGGTGTCATCAAGGGAAGGCCAAACTGCTCCAAAAAATCCAAATGTTACTGACTGTATGGGCCTCAGAGCTCTGAAGCCCAGAGATGGGTTTACAAAATGCACCAATCCCAGCACATTGTATCCCTGCCCCTAAACTTCACCCAACCCTAAATATCACCCTCTGCCCCTCATCACCTTCCTGCCACTTAACATCACCCCCCTGCCCCTTAACATCACCCCCTGCACCTTAAAATCACCCCCTGCCCTTAAACGTCACCCTCCTAAACATCACCCCCTCCCCTAAACATCACCGTCTGCCCCTAAACATCACCTGACTGCCCCTAAATATCACCCCTGCCCTAGTCTTAATTTGCTGCCTTTTGCCTGGTGTTAGAGATCAGTGCTGGCACCAGAATATCCTTGCATCAGAGTGATGTCAGTGTCACTAGCTTCTTTGTGATGTCATTGTTCTTAATAACAGCTAATAGGGTTGGTTCTGTATATTTTAACAACAGTGCTGCAAAAAGATCTAGTATAGTCAAAACAAAGTCACTGTTTTCGGTGCATTTTGGGGAACGGGATGTTGTAGTAGCTTTTGAGGAAAACAATTTCATTATCCACAAGGTAAAGTCCAGCAGATCCATTTTGAGCCAACGTCTGTATTCTCTCGGAATATTTGCGCGGATGTGATTCTTCTGGTTCATTGGTTTTTATATTGGATTTTCCTGTTTTATTTGCATCGGCAGAGGGTGGACTTGGGCCCCTTTTGGTGATGATGGAGCCCATGCTTGTTACACCACATGCACCCTTAGTTTCAAATGCCTTAGGTGCGTGTCAGTTGTCTGAGTGGAGGCAACACACAAAGGGCTGCTGTGTTAATGCCAGGGTTCCCTTGTGCCTATGTTTGCCGGGGCTTGTGCCTTGTTCAGAAAAGTGCTTTCAACTGAAATCTGGTACCAGGCACCAGCCACAGGTACAGACGCAGGGCACAGCAGAGGGGGCACATGATGCAAATTTGACTTTTATGCTGTGTGACTTGACTGGACTGTGGAGCCTGTTATGTTTAGTAACCCCCTTTCTCCAATCCAAATACAGAGTTCTCTACCCCTACCCCAGCTGCACCCCCCCAGTCCACCGGTTGCGCCAGGTATGATTTTCATGCCATATCACACACATTACCCCCACTGCCCCCAAGACTAAATCAGGTGCTGTTTTCTATCCAGATGGGGCCCCAGGGGGAATGAAGCAGAGACCTGGCAGACGCCACCTGTGCCTGCCGACCATTACTCCTGTAAATAGCACAAAGCATTTTTCCTGTCTCAGTTCCCACTATGTCAGTCATGTCACTAATGTTGTTGTGTGAGCCCTGCGGGGCCCCTGATGCTGCGGTGCCAGGCTTATTTTCAGCTCTCTGATGGCAGCAATTAATCAGACTGTGGTTAAGGTGTTTAGAGCCAGAGCATCCAACTTTGGTTTGAGCACCATTAACTCTCTCCTGGGGGGCATTTAAGCAGGGCGTGGGGGGCTATGGGTCCAAGACTTTTATATATGTGGGTAAAGCTTATTGTTTTACAGCCATTTAATATCAGAGATGAAAGGACTTTATAAAAAGAGAAAGTTCTCTCCATAAAGATCTGGAATGTACCACATTTATTTGCCATAGTCAGGGGGGGGGTCTAAGACAGAATGCCCTTTGTCTTTGGGTTTCTTTTATTGTTTCTGGGCTTTGAATGATTCAGATTTTTGTTGGAACTGACTGATCTGTTTGTTTGTTGTATGCCATAAGGGATAAATCAGCACAGCTTCTCCTCTAGTCCCCCTTGAACTTGCCATACGGATGACATAGATTCTCCCTCAGCCTTTGGTATAAATCAGCAGAGCTTCTCCACCAGTCCCAACTAAATCTCCCCAGCGACTAAAATCTCCTGGATCAGCACAGCTTCCGTCTCCAAGCAGCCTCCTATGGTGAATCAGATGGACCTCTACTCTAACAGTGCAGCTTTCACCCAACTGTATTGGATCAGCAGAGCTTCCCATTCTAAGCAGAAATCTACAATGGATCCCCATAGCTTTTGCCCCAGGTCCTTGAGTTGGATGAGCACAGCTTTGTGGGAGGTGTGTGGGTGCTGGAATGCAGGCAGTGGGTGCTGGAATGCTTTGTGATTTGCTAATTACACTGCACTTCTGGCATTGTGGAAATTTGCTCATTTTACTGGACATTGGGAAAGTGGGAACCTTGCCTCCAGCAGAACTTTACAACGGGTGGCAAAAAAGTGACACTAAAACTGTCGTGCTCAAAGCAGAATAAAGCTCAATACTGAGAATTATTGGCTGGTGCCCTAGAAACTGCTCCCATTTATATGGTATTAACATTCTGTGTAGGTGACAGTTTAGCTCTGACTGTCAGCAGCTGTGACGGCCTCTGTCAGCGAATGCACCTTCTTCAACATTAAATCTCGCTCTCATCATCTGCAGGAGAAGAGACATTAACAGTTCACACGTCGGCACAGTCCCATAAGCACCGCAGGGACCCTTTTATGTCCATTCCATATTGCTATAGGGAGGGACCTTGCTCTTTCCCAGGCTCTGGGCGCACTATAAATGTTTGTAGTGGAAGACACTGATACTGTGCCAGCAGGTGTGAGCGGCCCTGTTTGTATAGAAGCCCCATGGAACACAATGTGGCCATTCCTATTGAAAGAAGTATTTCTGTATCCCTTTCTGTTAACTGGCTCTGAAATGGTGATGTCAGCCCACTTCTCCAGGTCTCTTCATCAGCTGGCTTCTGCAACATTGTTCAGGTGTCAGAGCCATCAGTTGATTATTTGCAATTGTAATCACATTATACCTTACTATAAACCCAGCGAGAAATAAATAGATATTGGGAAATCGCTTAAAATTATATTTTCTCTGCACCAACTAGTTTTCAACTGTACTTTTCATTATTTGGTCCCATTCACAGGCCAATGAGCTACAAAAACTGGACAAGAAAGGTTGAATTGTCGGACAAGATCAGCTTCTGCACATAAGGGGCCCATGCTAGCCAACGAGGGTGACATTTTCCTCCAAAATATTGCCATCTAATGAGACAATGTGCTTCAAGTCCCCTCTGTACCTGTCACGCTGTGCTGTCCTCCTGCACTTTGCACATCCCTGGGACCCATTAACAACAAATCAGTCAGTGCAACATTGTATCAGCTGCAAACAAATCTCTGCAATTCAATAAAGTGTCCCTGGCACCTAGTAATGTGTTACCCCCTCATTCTCTCTGCTTGTTCCCAGCTATAATGAGCTGTAAGGGGAATTCTCTGCATTTAGACCAGCCTCTCTCCTGCCTGTGACCTTGGGGACCTCTGATATATTTAGTCTGGCTCCGGAGCCTGTGTTATGGCACAGCGCCCTCCTGAGGTGCCATTTTCACTTTTCACTTTGTTTAGTTCATAAACGGACTGAGACCAGGGGTGTAACTACAGAGACCCTGTGGCTGAAGGGGGGCCCAGGAGATAAAGGGAAACCCAGTGAGGCCATAATTTATGATCAATTACAATATATATCGGTAAAACTGGGGAACCTCTGGATATGTTGGGTCCATAAAATGAATTTGCTGTGGGGCCCACTAACAGCTAGTTACGCCAATGACTGAGACCCCATTTACACCCCAAGACATTTTGTTTAAATGACCATGGTTTTGTTGCTTTAGTTTTGTCTAGCTGCCTTACCTCCCCCCCCCCTTCTGCTCAGCCCCCCATGAGGCAGCAATGTTAAAAAAAGAATTGCTGAGCCTTTAGATAGCGGATCCCTAGATTTGAGGTAACTCATGTCCTGCTATAGATACAGCCCTAGATATAAATTGGGTTTTTGACAGAGAAGAAGGAAATAGTCACGTCGAGCTGTAGCCAGAGATACCCCCATGTGATACCTTAGGCTACCCCGCGAGCTATCCCTGCCACCATTGGCTAAGCACATTCCCGAGGTGTAATCAGAGTGAGGCAGCTCCAGATACCCAGAATTCTTTGTGGGATAAGTGTGGGTGCAGCTAAAATTACCAGGAATCAGCCGTCTCTGCAGGATCTGCTAGAGCACCTTCCCCAACCTTCTCACAAACAAAAATAAAAAATAACTTCCCCTTTTTTCAAATCCCAGTTATTTTTTATTATTATTATAATTCTTAACTGTGGGCCATTGGATTGTTTTCTGGATGGTATCAGCCCTTACAGCTTTGTAGTTGATCCCATTTTGTTCTCTGATTGTTTCTAATGCTCTTTTACATTCTTTCTTCTTATGAGCTGTTGGCTTCCAATGGGTGCTAAATAGGGTCATCAGTCACCCAAAGCTTCATTCACCTTCACAAAGGTTGCATAATGGGTGTTGGCCTACAGCCTAAAAAAGAAGGGGTGACAGTCTTGTTCCAAACACAATGAGTCTATCATCGGCTCCAGTTGCTACACGGCAATGATTTCCCATAATGCACTACTAATTAAAGCACCCATAGTGGGACAGGCACCCTACAAGGGCAGGGAGTCTGTGACTCAGTGAGTGGGTGGGGCTAGAACACTGTGATAGCATCTTACAGGAGACAAGTTGGAGCAGTGGCCTGACTGTAAGGGGCAAATTTACTAAAGGGTGAAGTGACTAACATGGGCGAAAATTCGCTAGCGAAGGAGATAGACTGTAGTGGTACTTCGCTCCCTAACGCCTGCCAAATTTGCGCTCTGGTGAATGGACATAACTATGCAAATTCACTAAGATGCGGATTTTACTGAACGTTACCTCTTGCGCCAGACTTGCCTTTGCCACCTCAGACCAGGCGAAATGCAAGAGAGTAGATAGGAGTTCCTAAAAAAATAGTTGAAATATTTTCTAAAAAAAACGCTGGTGACTTTTACATTTTCAGAGTGATAGGCTTAAAAAGAGCGTACATTTTTTTTTTGAGTAACCGGCTTCCCCCCTACATTTCCTAACATATGGCACCTAAACTATACACTGGTCTCATGTGTAGGGCATTATAACAACTTTATTTTATTAAGGTTTCCCGGGCTTGTGTAGTGTAATGTATTTGCTGCAACATACGTCCATTGAACTTTAACTTTACGCCGTATGCAAATTAGGCAACGCTGGCACAACTTCACTTGGCACAGTAACGTTAGTGCAACTTCGCCAGCGTTCGGTGCCCTGGATGTAACTTCGGATTTTAGTGAATTAGCGTTGTCCTGGTGAATCTATGCCTGGCAAAGTGCTGTGCTGCAGGGCCGGAACTAGGGGTAGGCAGAGTAGGCACGTGCCTATGGCGCAAAGCTGGGGAGGGCGCCAGACACGTACCTTCTCTGCCTCCCTAATCCGGTCCCCTCTCTGCCCTTTTTGTGAACGTGAGCATTCCAGTTTGTTCTGTTGCACATGCGCATCTGTTCTCGCTGGTGCACTTCTGGTGCGCATGCGTGTTTGTACGCGCTGGTGCGCATGCGTGTTTGTACGCACTGGTGCGCATGCGTGTCTGTAAGTGCTGGTGCTACTTGCGTTGATGCGCATGCGTGCACCTACTCTCGCTGCTCTGCATGCGTTGCCTATTTGGCGCAGTTGCTGGCCAGGTTGCCTAGGGCGTCTGGCCGGCCAGGCCCGGTACTGCTGTGCTGTGAGCAAAGCCGTCGCTGGCAAATTTTCGTAGGTTAGTGAATTTGCCCCTATGTCTTTCTGCAGTTGTACTAGAGAGAAGCACACAGTGCGCCCAGAAGCATCTAGCGTTGGCTATAGGACAACATTATCCTGCAGTATTTATATGCACTTGCCAATTGCCTGCTCTCATCCCAGCAAGATTCTATTGAGTGCAAGTTATTGTCAGGCTGGAGGTACTTCTATGGGTCAGAGCCGTAGAGAAGGTCAGTAGAGAGGCAGCAATAACCTCAATGCACAGTCATATAAATGGGCCTCACATTACAGCACGTTTAGCCCAATGGTTTGGCCTCGATGAATGATCAGCAGCCTCACTGGGATTTCATTGAGCTGTATCTGTGGACAGATATACATTCTGGGAATGTACCTTCCCACAGCCACAGACCCCCACACACAACAATGGCGCAGTCGCCCCACTCACATCATATACATGTTGATGCGGGAGAAGCTTGTGGGGGCACGATTGCACTGGAATTCTGGGGGACGAGCTGCATTGTGGGAAAAAATATATTTTCCGAGTCAAAAGTAGATTGGATTGGATTTGGCTCTGGAGGCCTCACTCTGTTCTTTGATTAACAGCACTTGGACACTATTTATAGTTTAACAGCATGAAAGCTCTACAGTCAATTCAGATGATTTAAAGACTAAGGAGAATCGGGAGAGTTTGGGGCCGAGCTGCTCCCAGTGATGTGCAAATCTGTCTGATCCCCAGTAATTACTCACACTGAGTGTCAGTGGGCACTGGCCCCCCCCTCCCCACAGACACAGGAGCTGGGGGTCTGACTGACAGGTTCATGTGTTGGGAGCTCTCTAGCAACCAGAGGCCGTTGCTGGGTAAACACGGGCACATGCCTCTGCCATGCTGCTCTGATGGATGGCAGGGATATTTCTGACTCAGGCAGATGCCCCAAAATGACTTGGCACAGGCTGAAGGTATTAGATTCGGATGACAAGTAATGACCTGACACCAGCTGCGAAGGAAAGGTTACACTGCGGATAATTTACAGGGCATCTTTAGCAAGAGCACCGGCACCATTCACATGTTACACCCCGCTAATAAACACCCCTTCCCTATGGGGCCTGGGGGAAATGAGCCTTTCTAAAGGGGGCCAAAGGTGAGTTGATCATATTCACCCATTTTTATTCATATAATGTAACCTTTACACACGTTTTAACACATACACGGAATCCAAATCAAATCAAAACTCTGCACAACTGGTTGCAAAGCAGCTTCTTCTGACTCTTCCCATTCCTACTACTTGTACCATTAAAACCTTGTAGTGTCCCAGAGGTCATTGTTTTAACAAAAATAATAGAGAAAACACATATTCAATAAAAACCCTGCATATTAGTTTTAATAATATTGTCCCTTTACCATTTAGGCCTTTCAGCCAGTTATCAACATTCCAACCTAAAGAAACTGATCAGACATTGTCTTTCTCTGGGTCTTGTTATTTTATCATACATGTTCCTCACATAATTCCTGCTCAGCTCAAACTCTTGCCCATTCTTATTTCCTTGTCATTTGGATCCAGTCTTTCCTCCACGGCCATCTGGATCCCATTCTCTGGTCAGTTGGATCCCTTTCTTAATTTCTTATGAGTTGATTCCTATTGTACGTTCATTGTCAGTTGGACCCCATTCTTAATTAATGGATGATAGATCTACTTCTAGTTTTTG
This sequence comes from Xenopus laevis, assembly GCF_017654675.1. NCBI lineage: Eukaryota > Metazoa > Chordata > Amphibia > Anura > Pipidae > Xenopus > Xenopus laevis. The sequence continues at coordinate 28,775,403 of NC_054374.1, read as the reverse complement.
CTTATTTGTACATTCATCATTGGTTGGATCCCATTCTTACTTTCTGTTCAGTTTGTTCCTATTCTTACCTTCTAGTTAGTTGGATCCCTTTCCTAATTTTGGGTCAGTTGGGTCTTATTCTTACTTTCTGGTCAGTTGAATCTCATTCTTACTGTCTGGACAATTGGTTCCTGTTTCTACTTTCAGGTCAGTTGGATTCTAATTTTAATTGAAGTTCAGTTGGATCCTATTCTTACTTTCAGGACCGTCGTTGGCTTCTAGTCTTACTTTCTGGACAGCTGATTCCCATGCTTACTGATGGGTCAGTTGGATCTCGTCTGTACTTTCTGGTCAGTTTGTTCCTATTCTTACTTTCAGGTCAATTATATTTATACTTTTGGGTCTGTTGGATTTTTATCTTAAACATCTGTAACATTTCATCTGGACGCACATGTGGTTTTTGTTTGTTTTACATAAATGGATTGACAATGGTATTTGGGAATATCCAAAATAATCAATTTATCTTGAAAATACAGTAAAGTGACAGTTTTGTCCCTTTTACACCTCACTGTCTGAAAGTCTGTGGGTGTATGGGCTCCTCAGAGAGCCGTTTTCTCACTACTATTCAGATCTAATCATTCGGCCAAGTGAAGCACCAAACTGAGCAAGATATTACTCTGGATGCCCATGAATATGTGTGTGATTGGATTACATATATATGTATATATATGCACTTTGGGGAGAGGCTGCTGGTGCCTATATAATTGAATACATTTATTTAAAGAAGATGCAAAAAATACCCCCCTCCAGTCTCCAAGGGACACTTACTGCATAAGGGAACAGGGCTTGTTGTGTTGAAAGCTGAAATGACATATGTCGGAAGTGTTATCACACACACCCAGGCACATGAAGTCACTTCCATACATTGTGGGGTGCTGTGAGGTCCAGTGCTTAGGGTGGCACCAGACTTAAATACAACTCTGGATTGGGAATGTTGGAACTTGCTATTGGCTGGTGATTTCACTGGCAGATAAGGTTGCCTGGACCTCCAGTTATTCATCTGGTTTCTTTTGGCCATTTTGTTGTAAGGCAGTAAACGCAGTGATCCCTCTTTAAAGAATCACTTCTTGTTCTATGCATTTCAGTGTTCGTTTCACCCCCCCCATTAGCAAAGTGCTGGACGCCCCAGACAACAGGCTGCACCCTGTGAAGCTCTGAAATCACACAAGGGTTGGGGTGCAGGTGCCAGTGTTCTGCACTTGGCACCCAAGTTGTATGCCAACCTCAATAAAGCCATTGCAGTCTGTGTATTAATAGAGGCACTAAATAAGGATTTCACTCAGCTTATCACATAATAACGACTGGCAGCTCTAATACAACACTTTTTCACACCCCAATGGCCTCAGGATTCTCAGCACATTTGTTGCCAGATGGCACCGTCTCTGTGCGGCTTTCCCCTAAACATGGGCTATTAACCCTGCACATCTCAATGCAGTAACACATGGGGCACTTTACAGAATAGGCGCTAATGGGTGCAAAGAGGGTGCTCCGCTGTGCCCCCCTTAGTTCCAGTCCTGTGACCCTCTTTGATTTTAAAATATTTATTTGATTTTCACATAAACAAGAAAAATCTGTATGACAGCATATATCATGCAGACTCGGAGGATGACATGTGACCCTCTTTATGTTTTGGAATCATAATTGAAACCGACAAATGGGTTGGATAGAAAGACCCTGGATACAGAGGGTTGAGAGGCACCTGACATTTAAGGTTCTTGGAAAGAATTGAGGGTTTTGCTTTATGGTCAGTTCTGCCCATTATGATTGAGTGAATAAGCCCCCTCGTTTACAGCACATTCAAGGCCTGACCCAATGAGAGAGAGAACAGCTATTGGCCATAAACTCAACCTGCCACTGGGTACATTGCTAGTTAATTTCTATCCCTCTTTTATGTGGGTATTTGGGGTCAGAGTGGAATCAATGCCATTTATTGCACTTCTGAAGGCAGTAAAAGGGCATAATTTAAATGACCCCTTTAAAGACCTCCCCATACTTGGGTGGTAAGAGAATATTCTTTTGGGGCCCCCATGAGTCTGCTGCAAGAATTGTGCCGGATGAGTTACAAATAGAGATACGGTTGTAATTACACATTTATATTCTGGCTCTGGCACTTTATTCTATCCCGGAAAGGAGCTCAGGAATGAAGCAGCTGTAGGGCCTGATGGAGATTGTGGTCACAATTTTCCGTGTAAGAGACTTGGACTTGTGGGCTTTGCTACCTTCTCAGTGAGAATTTTTCTATCTTCACATATTAAATCAGAATTGTATTTAGCCTGCCTAGTCTGGTAGAGTGGTAGCTGAGGGGGCGATGCCCTGTTTGTGCCCTGCTCTTATTCTTCATGGGGGGGGATACCACTTAACCCCTTACAGACACCAGCTACACATAAATCCACTCTCATCTTCATGTAATGGGTTCAACCTCTTCAGTATGGCACCGGCTCTTATTGGCAATTGTCATTGTAAAACAACAAGTGCCACCAGCCCCACTTTAGCATCACCCAGCATGCATCTGGGTTGGGAATAGGCACCTCCCACATTGCCCTTAGCCTAGGGACCCTCTTAGTTGACTCCCAAGAGGGACAGTTTCAATTTCAGCCCAGAGAGAGAGAGGCAAATAGACAGAGAAACAACCAAGTTAGTGGGCTTCCTCCCACTTTAAGATTTTAAAATATATTTACAGGTGAATTTCCCATAGGGTCTAGACAACATTTCCCCCACACTGTGTAACTGGTGGGACAACACTGACCCTTGGGTGTCACCTTTGCTGATCATTTTAAGTGTTGATTTGAGGCGACAAGTCTCCCTATTGAAGAGACAACTTAAATTAATAACCTGAATGCTTTGATGGTGGTTTGGAATAAGTGTCTAAATGTTATAGGTGAAATGTTATCATCTTAACAGGTTATTTCCTACATGTAAAGTCCAAATCCATATACAGTTGTGTTCAGAATAATAGCAGTGTGACATCACTAACCTGATCAGTCACTGGTTTTGGCAGAAATTCTATTTCCACATGGCAAATAATTTACTAATAGGTGTAATAGAGTAATAGAAACCCAACAGACCAAACAGTCATGCCCTGCTGCTCATTCTTGTCATTGAATTATTAATTGAGGCTTGTTAGAAAAAATAGCAATATGGGATTCTATAAGTGAGCTCATTCATTCCGGGAAAAAACAGGAGTCAATTTGGGCCCTTTTAAGAAAGGAGCAAATGTTATGCTGCTGGTTATAGTGCATTTCTCTCTGAAACTCTCACTCAAATGGCTCCTTCCACACATTGTTCAGAAGAACAGCCGACTTTGATTCAGAATTGATTGGAGAGGGGAAAACATAGAAAGAAGGGCAGAAAATGAGAGGCTGTTCAGCTAAAATCATCTCAAATGACACCAAAACCTGAAAGCCGTGGAAGAAAAGGGAAAAGGACCATTGGAATGGATAGAAGAATAGCCAAAATGGCAAAGACTGATCAGCTCCAGGAAGATGAAAGAAGGAGTAAAGTTACCTGTGATACTGTTACAATTAGAAGCAAAGTCTAAGGGGGTTATTTACTAAAATCTGAATGCAAAAATTCTGTAAAATTTGTGATTTTTTTTTTATAAAATCTGACATTTAAAAAATCACGAATTTTTCAGAATTTATAAAACCCTGAGGATGGAAAAGTCTGAATCTGAAAATCCGGCATCTCAGACCTGTCGAGGTTGCATATAGTTCAATGGGAGAAGTTCCAATGATTTTTTGCTGTGCACTGGGTTTTGTGCAATACCCCAAAGTATTTGGAGATTTCAGGCAAAAAAGCACAAGAAATCGAAGGTTTCGGGTGAAAATTCAGAAAAAAACATGAAAATCAGATTTTTTCCCGCAAAGCAAATTTTTGGGAAAGTGTAATAACAAATAAGCATAAAAAACCCGAGCGGATTTGATCAGATTTTGTAGCAGAAAAAGTTGAGATAAAATCGAACTTTGATAAATAACCCACTAATTTTTAAGAAAAAGACATTCTGAAGAGCTTACACTGGTGCAACATTTTGTTTACTGATGAAAGCAAGATTGTTCTTTTTGGGAGTAGGGGCTGCCCAAACACTGAATTCAAGCCCCAGTACAGAGTGAAGCCAATAAAGCCGGTGGCACAAGTATCATGATATGGGGATGTTTCTCATTCTATGGTGTTGGGCCTATTTATCCCATTCCAGGGATTCTGGATCAGTTTCAATCCAAACATTTGAAGAGGCAGAAACGTAACTAGAGGGGGGCGGGCCAGTGGCGGACCTACCGGGGGAGCAGGGGGTGTGAGCGGGCCAGGGCCCGCACCCCCTCAGGGCCCCCCGGCAGCTCACGCTCCACTGACAAAAACAGGCAAATGCGGCGAACGGAGGGGGGCGGGGCCCAGCTGCGCGTCACGCACCAGGGCCCGCCCCCTCAAGTGACGCTACTGGGGCGGGCCCTGGCGCAGGACGCGCAGCCGGGCCCCTTGCCCCCCTACGTACACCCGGAACTGGCCGGGAATATGCGGCGCAAAGCGGCGCGCGGACTGCTGGGGGGCCATGTGGGGGTGCGGGCCCTGGCCCGCTCGCACCCTCTGTTCCCTCGGTAGTTCTGTCACTGTGAAGAGGTCATGTTGTCTTATGCCCAAGAGGGAATGCCCTTAAAATGTGGGTGTTTCAGCAAGACAACGAGCCCAAACACACCAGTAACTGAGCAACATCTTCGTTCCACACCAACAAGATTGACGTTATGGCCCTGTCCCCCAATCCAATAGAAGTCATGGGGAATCCAAGGTTGGTGGTAGCAAATGTTTTTTTGGGGGGGGGACATTTATAGAAAAAAACGATCATCTTGAAAGTGTACCTTGATATTTATTCCTCTCCTGCTGAGTTTCCAAGTAGCAAGTCATCAACTGATACATTTAAGCTTCAGTCAAGTCAGTTATGTAGAACATGTTTCCATTTCATACATTAATTGATACATTTCTCATGAGAATCAGTATTTACCCTGTTTGTTATGATGTGACATATTAGTCGCTGCTGTTTCCTTTTGTTCCCTGTTACCTGTTACAGTTTGATCTCTAAAGCAAGTTCCTTGGTATAAAGTGCAACTGTTGCAATTTGCTACATTAGTTGCTAGTCTTTCTCAGGAGCTGCTACTACAGTGGAACTTCGATTTTACATCCCCTGATTTTAAGTTTTCCCTCATTTTACATAGTTGTTCTGTGGTCCCACCTATATATTACACATAATACATTTCTCTGATTTTCATTTTCCTGGATTTTACACCATTTTCTTCTGGCCCCCTGAAAAATGTAAAATGGGGGTTCTACTGTATATTTATAGAGTCAGTATCCAGCCTTAATCTCAGCTGCTACTGGAAAACACTGGGGGAGTGGGGACAAAATAATGGATCATTTAGAAAAAATGTATAAAATAAGAATGTGCTTTACTATTTAAAACACTTTGTGAAGGTGAACTGCCTCTTTAAATATAACACATTGAGGCCCATTTCCAATTCCAATTGGTGTCATTATAGAGGTTTTTGAAACCACAGATAAACGTATTTTCTCTAAAACAACGAATGCCATGAAAGTTATTAAAAGATGCTGTTTTTGGTTCACAGAACAGAAAGGCAAAAGATTCATGAACTATAAATATATATAATATTATGTGTGTAATTGTGCCGTTTCCTTTAAGTCTGGAGAGAGGGCTAAGGAGCCCTGGGGCCCAGTGTGTTGTTCCAGTACCAGGCCCATTAGTGCTGCATTACTTATGGATGCACTGACAATTCTGTAATCTCTCGCCGTTAGTGACCTTAGGTGTTCGCTGCCATTAGCATATAAATCCCCCGATAGGCAGGAAACAGATTGCAGGTAATTACTGTCTAATCAGCAGCGAGACATGACAGGAGCCCTCCAGCCACTCACATGCAATGTATTTACGCAGATTCCTAACATTGAAACATTAGCTGGTAATTGTTGAGGCCCAGGGACTGGCTGAGTCGACCTGTTGTTACGGCTTTGATCCCTGTGTTGTAATGAGAAGCGAAAGGCTGAGGATCCTAAACTGCATCTAATTCATTCTTCATCCCCTTCCAGTAGGTTAAGAGTCCGGGGGTCTCTCAGCCGAGTCTCAGGCAGGTTACACTGGGGAAGAGAAAGGACCCAGCTTGGATTCTTACTGAATAACTCATTAGTTACACCGGCCCCTGTATCAGTAATAGTGAATCACCTTGGGGGGCTGTATTAGTCAATGGCTTCCTAGAGCATTGCTGGTCACATCATCACTGCATCATGCAGCTGAGACAAAGAGTTACATGTGACCCCCCCCATTAAGTAGAGTCAAGAGGAACCCCTGGAATAAAGCCAATCAGAATTACAGTTACCATTTGCCTTCGCTTGTTGGGCACCCTGCCTGTGTCCCCCAAGGTACCAAATTCATCAAGTGAGACCCTCTTATGAATGGCATAACAATGGCTGAGATGCCCAGTCGGAACAGCAGAGCCCGGGGAATTATCGGAAGGAGAATGTGTTTCCTTTCAGCCTCACATTGTTCCAATAATGAATCTGTTTCCCTGCCAGTGATTTGTAGCTTTGGTATAAATCAGATTAAATGAAGGTGACCGAGCTGTGCCTCTCATCCTGCTGCAGCAATGCTCTGGATTAATGTTCAGGATTAATGCTCATGATTACAGGAGCGCCAGTTAAAGGAAACATTGGCACATTCTGTGATTTAATCATACCAGAACCACATGAAAAGATCTGCGTCCTCATGGGTGGGTGTGCAAGTCAGGGGCACTCAGGCCCAGATTTGTGGTGAGGCCACAAAGGCCCTCAAAACATGAGGGGTGGCATGCCACCTAGCCACTTTCTGAGGAGCACTGGGGACACACAGCTCCCCACTGCTCCAGCGCTTGCTCCCTTTGCGGGGAGGGAGCACACCCCTATTCCGCACGGTCCTATCGCCCCTGGGCCGCACAGGTAGGAATGGAAATTCGACCCTGGGGGCACTGCTGCCATGAGACAAGTTAAGAAACTAACCTCAGGTGGCAGCAGCCTCTCCTGGTAACTTTAAGAGGTAAAATTCAGATTTTTAGATCAGAATTTCAGCTCTGCTGGTGCAGAGAGCACAATTGCACTCTCCTATACATGAAACAGCGCTCAAAATGGTATGCGCCATGTATTTTGAGGTATTATACATGGAATTGGTACTGTATTTATCTTGCCATGTGTCCTGGGTATTATACATGGAATTGGTACTGTATTTATCTTGCCTGGGTATTATACATGAAATTGGTGCTGTATTTATCATACTGTGTGTGCTGGGGTATTATACATAGAATTGGCCCTATATTAAGCCTGCTGTGTGTTCTGAGATATTATTCATGAAATTGGTCCTGTATTTATCCAGCTGTGTGTTCTGGGGTATTATAGATGGATTTGGCCCTATATTTATCCTGCTGTATGTTCTGGGGTATTATACATGGAATTGGCACTGTATTTATCCTGTTGTGTGTTCTGGGGTAAAAAAAAACATGGAATGGCCCATGTACAGTATTTAACCTGTTGTGTGTCCTGGGGTATTATACATAAAATTGGCCCTGTATTTGTCCGGCTGTGTTTTCTGGGGTATTATACATGGAATTGGTACTGTATTTATCATACTGTGTGTGCTGGGGTATTATACATAAAATTGGCCCCATATTAATCCTGCTGTGTGTTCTGGGGTATTATACATGCATTTGGCCCTGAATTTATCCTGCTGTGTGTTTTGGGGTATTATACATCGAATTGGCACTTTATTTATCTTATAGTAAATTCTGTGGCATTATTTATGGAATTGGCACTGTATTTATTTTTGCAGTGAGTTCCAGTGTATTATACATGGAGCTAGCCCTGTATACTGGGGAATTATACAATGAATCAACACTGGGAAACTATGAAGGATTCTGTGTTGAAAATGTCTTTAAATAGCCTCCCCATACACCAAAACCCCCTCCACCTATGAGTAGGAGACCAATAAAGTCACTGACTGAAGTGTAGCAATATTATTGTTCTTGAGCAAGATGTGGGAGAACCATGATAGCAAATCTTCAGAAAATTGAGTTAGTACCACTTTTATCTGTGCTTTATCTGATATTTGTTTTCAAAATTTCCCCAAAAATGTCTCATTTATTAGGGCCATTTTTTCATCCAGGTAGACTTCCCTGCCTTATGTCCTTGATGTTGTCACCAAGGTTGTTGGTGTAAACACTTGGGTTGCCATGCCGAGCTGGTGGTCTGTTCTCAGGACTGACGTGGTTCTGAGGAAGTTGAAGTCCAAAACATTTAAATAACTTTTTGGTATTTTTTCTTGATTCCCATGAGGGCTTTCCCAGAGGCACTCGCAAACATTTCACACTCTATCACATGCCTCTCTTGGTCTCAGTCAGCCATGGGCTTTGCCCACTGTGAAACTGTTTATGTTGCAGAATGGTAACAGTGTTGTCCAAGAGATTACTAAGCGTTCTAACACCTTGGCTATTTCCAGGGCCAGGATTTCTTCCCAACGCCTCTCCACCCTCTCTTCTTGCTGCTGGCACTGAGCTGGGCTTTGAGCTCCCTTTAATGCTTCCCTGAGGATCATGACTTCATCCCTGTTGGCAATGGTGAGGAGCTTGCTCCGTCAGACCTCTGAGGCATGATTGTGTGTGAGGACACATTTGCCAGTGGCCATAAAATCTTCGTCTTTATCCAATTTTTGTTTTGTGATGTCCAAGGTAGCGACCTGTGAGATGGCTCAACTCCAGCGCTCCTCCTCATTACATAACTGGCACACATTTAATTATGCTCTTGGCCCATTGTCATGTTAAATTACAAATTACTTTGCACCTCAACATTAACCTCCAGCCCACAGTTACTGAATGGCTGCAGTTGCTATTTAGCAAAGCTACAGGAACACAGTGTGGAGATCTACTGGAAATTTCTCAGAAGTTGTTCCTTTTGTTGGAACCTGATCCCTCTTCTAATGCTACAGTTTTGTTTCCAATGTGCTTAATGGAAGACAGGGGAGAATCACTCCCCTTCAACTAGAACACAGATCAGGCAGGTTCCATTGTGGCATCGTCATTTGACGTCCTCTGAAGAAAATGTAAGGTCAATGTAGATGCATCCCCACTTTTTTTATCTGTGGTGTTAGATTGGCTTGTTCATGGAACAGACTCCATTGTGACATCATCATTTGATGTAAGGTGGAAATGTCAATCTTCTGCTAGATATTCATCTAGTAAGCGGATTTGTTTGGCTTCCTGAAGGACAATTAGATGCCAATGACCTCTCCATTTATTTTTTTGTAGCCACTTGGAAGTTTAGCGATATCACTAAGCATTTACAGCACATAGTCAACATTTTACTTTGCATTGGGGTAATATCCCTAGGAAAATGTATCCCTTTTGCAGGATCTTAAATAATAACCCTAGTCTATACATGGAACTGGTTAACTAACCAACATTGTAACCCCAAGGGTAGGGAAAACAGCCCAGTATTAAGAGTCATCAGGTGCTCTCGGGTCTGGCTCTCTGGGTTCCGGAGAGCACATAAAGGTTATTTTTACACAAGTTAATGCCCCAGTGATGAAAGCACGACAGTATTAGCATCGAGGGGACAATTTATACTTGATCCTCCATGGCTTTGGGTGGGAGGAAGCATGTTGGGTGTTAAATGTTGACAGCTCAAACTCTGACAGTTTTCCAGGTCTCTGGCTCTTACCTATGAATCACTCTGGACTGTATATTAGGCCGTGTGAAATCTTAACCAAATTTGACTATAAGGTATATTTACTGCTTGACTTGCACTACAGTAATTGAATAGGGTGCAAGAGAGGGGCCACCAAGCTGACACCCATATTGCACCCACAAGCTGTCCTTACATAAGGGATACGACTTGCTCCCAAATACCCTGTTCACTAGAGACAGCAAATCTCATTTCCAGCTCTGAGAACAAGGATTTGTCACTTTGTTCAGCAGAGCTTACAATCGGCTTCACCTCATGCTCAAAGGGCTCACTTGTATTTTAAGGGTTTGTATTGATACAGCACAGGGTGTCTTCTGCATCTACATCTTTTTTTCTATTCACATAAGGAGATGATGATATTGTCTTGAAACAACCAGTCTATATCAAATCCAGCATGTAGCACAGTAGAGTGGACCTTCCTTCAAAGATGGTCACATGTCTGTGCTTGTCTTCCCACACACACATACCCTCTACCATAGCCAGATTTTCCTCCTGTGCCTCCAACAATTCATTTGGAGAGGCTTCTTCTCCCTTGGATTTATACACAAAGCCACTTATATAGGTTCTTCACTGTTCTCCATTTACACATCCACCCATGGTAAACATGTCAGTTTCCAGTATTTCTATGAAGGTTTTCATTCATCCAGATCATAGTACATCTAGTAGAAGTCAGTTGAACTGAAGAAGCTGCTCGGATGACTAGTGAAATGTCTTCAGTGATAACTCAGCACGTCCAGTTTCTCTAGATCGACTTCTACTAGATACAGTAGGTTCCAGTATCATTTTAGTGCTGATGACCCCAACATTTACCTCACTTCATATCTCACACTCTTGGTGCCATCTCATGCTCCTAATTTTCACATTTTTCCTTCTGGGAGATCTTTCTTTGACTACAGAATTCCTCCTCCCCTCAATAATCACTTCAATGGTGTCATCCTAAAACACTCATTAATGTTACCCATGCCCCTTCCTTCACTACATGCACAATGAAATGGTCAAATAATGGTCTATTCACTCTCTGCTCTGAAGCCTTTAATTCTATGATCAATTTCTGACTAAGCAATGATCATATAGTGACCGGAGAGGTCATTCTTTTGGCCCATGCACATGACCTGCAGCTCTTCACAAGTGCTTGAGTTGGCAGCCTATAGCCCCATGTATAATTAGTCTTAGCCTTCGCCAACTGATTATTCTTGCCCTTGTGTTTCCTACATTGACTCCTCTAATCCCCTTCCCATTTACACTTCACTACAACAACCCACCCACTACAGACTACAGACTAAAATTTCTAGACCAATCGTTCTGGTCTGGTAATTGGCTGAGAGGAAGGATTATTGAGCACGTATTTCTTAGAAGATGTTGGGCCCTGAGCTAAAAATACTGATACTAAATTTCCATAAATTGGGGAAAGTGATATTAGCAAGTGTCTGAGATTTATTTTCTCACCCGGTGCGAGTGTTGCGCCGATACATCTAATGATTTGAACGATAGTAATAATGGCAGTCCATTGGGAGTGCAGTGACATCATAATCGCTGACATCATGAGCTCCCACAACCCCGGGCGCTCCCCTGAAAAACAGAGCGATGCCGGCCAAGGCATAATCTGAGATCGAGCCCCATAAATCTGTGCAGCATGTATTTACTCAGCTGCTGCAATTAAAGGAAAGGGTATAAATGTTCCTTTTTTCACACTTCCCATTTCCTCATATTGGGGCTGTTTGAAGGAACCTTTATTTCAACAGCATGTTTGTTATATGCACCCTGCCCAGGGCTAGTGGCCCCTATATCCGGGGTGAGTAAGGACCTGATATTCTTCAGGAACTACAGCTCCCAGAAGCCCCTTTGATACAAAGGATGTATTCCACCCTGTCCTCCTGCATCAGCAGGGTCCCCTTATAACTCCCTGTCCCACAGCATAATATTCCCACCCCTGCACTTAGCGTGACAATTTCGGAAATTTATTTGTCAGCTGTGAAACGCAGAAATTCAATGAGAATTTGCGCCTGCCGAATAAATTCACCCATCACTAGCACAGAGGCCAGAATACTCAGCACCTGCACTGAGATACAATTGTAACAAATAAGATAAACAAGTCTCTTGGGGAAACCGAGACTCACAGCTCAAAGGGCAATTTCTCCTTCATTAGCAAAATTGTTCAGACTTTCAATAACCTGCCAAATCTTATAATTAGGGGGGCATGGCTATAAAATGGGGTGTGGCCAGAGATTTTCTGACATGCTACACATGGCAGATCTTTTTAACCCTCTTTCCATTTTTCAAATGCTGGAAGGTTTGAATGAATAAGATTAAAAACAGGCTAAATCTTCACTTGACGCCCAGTTCTGGATGGGTGCAGGTGGAGCCCCCTGGGAAATACAAGTCGGGCCCACCACTCACACCACCTCTGACATACTTCACCACTGCACCCACCAGCTAAGTGCTCACCATTCTGTACACCCCCCCACCCATTACCACCACTGATTATTGGCCAACACATTTCATCCCCCCCATGCCCTACACCATACAGCCTGCCAATGTACCCAGGCAAGTGGGGCCCACCAAGGTTGAAGCCTAACCAGCCAATGACTATTCATCACTTGTCACATTAATTTCACAGTCCAACAGTGGTCATGATCAGGAGGGCACAAGCCCAGCAGAGGGCATGGGTGTAGAAGCTTGTAATAAGGAGGTATGGCAGCGCTTAGATATAATATTATGGGCCTTGTGCAGTCTGCTTGACCCTGGCTATGTATTGATTTACAATGTGGCCTAAAATAAAATTCTCAGTCTTTTTACAAGCCTATTTGTGGGATCTGTAAGTGCCTGCCATGTTTTTCCTTTGGTTGGATACCTCCACCTCGAGCTGTAGGTCTGGGGCATGAGCACCCAGACCCCAGGTACAACTGGTGAGATTATAAACTTGTTGGCTTTACATTGGGATTTTTTTCTTTCAACTGCTTGACTCTGAGCCTTAGTCACTTGGCCCACATAAGTACCATTCCAAACCCTCACCTCCTACATGTCTCACTGCAGGATGATCTTCCTATTGTTATTGCCTATAGGGTAATGTCTGTAGGATCCATAGAGTAAGTGCCCTTTCATAACCCGACCCAGGTGCCAATATAACGCAGGATGCTGAGCCAGACGGACAAGTTGCATTTCATTGTTTCATTGTGTCAAGATGGGATAAAGGCAGAGATGTAGCAGAACTGTAGCTGCAGATAAATTGGATTATAATGAGTGTAATGCTGGTGCTGAGCTGCAGAGTCCTGATCCAGAGAACTGATGTGCGGATCAAGTTGCAGGAAAAAATAGCCGAAAAAAGCATTAGGGCTTGATGGGCAAAACTCCTTACAAATCATCCCAGCTCACTTTATTAGTGTTCCAACTACCAGCCCTGCCACCAGTCTGCTTGTATATGTACCCCTAAATACATATAACATACCTGCCCCAGTGTCCCCTAAATACACATAACTGCCCCCAGTGTCCCGTAAATACACATACCTGCCCCCAGTGCCCCCTAAATACATATACCTGCCCCAGTGTCCCCTAATACATAAAGCTGCACCCAGTGTCCCCTAATACATATACTTGCCCCAGTGTCCCCTAAATACACATACCTGCCCCCAGTGCCCCCCTACACATACCTGCCCCCAGTTTCCCCCTTAATACACATACCTGCCCCCAATAGCCGCCTACCCTACACATACATGCCCCCAACGTCCCCTAAATACATATATACCTGCAGTGCCCCCTATACATACCTGCAAGATGGCATTAGTTGGGCAGGTTGAAATGAGTTGGGCAAGATGGAGACAGTGTCACAATATGGGAAAGTTTCTTTATCAAACAACAGGGAACCCTGTGATGCTGCACATACAGGGAAGGAACAACAAGGGACAATAGAGAGACAAGAGCTTACAATCTAATACACAGGATCCTTAAAAGCCCCCCTGTCTGTCTGTGTCCTGCCTGTTAATGAGGTATCCCATGGGCCCTGCACAAAGCACAAGAGCTTACAATCTATTTAAGCCCCGGATCCAGCACCCTGTAAGTGAAGTATCCCATGGGGCCCTGCTCTAAGCACAAGAGCTAGGGGCTTTCATGTAAAGCCCCCCTGTCTGCTTGTGTCCTATACTGAACACAAGAGCTAACAATCTATTAAAGCCCTTGATACAGCTGTGGGGTATCCCATGGGCCCAGCACAAAGCACAAGAGCTTACAATCTATTTAAGCCCTGGATCCAGCTCCCTTATAAGTAAAGTATCCAATGGGGCTCTGCTCTAAGCACAAGAGCTAGGGGCTTTCATGTAAAGCCCCCCTGTCTGCTTGTGTCCTACACTGAACACAAGAGCTTACAATCTATTAAAGCCCTGGATACAGCTGTGGGGTATCCCATGGGTCCCTGCGCTAAGTAGAAGAGCTTACAATCCAATAACTACAGGATCCAATGTCTGTGCACTGCTTGTGAGTGAAGCAATGGCGGGCGCTGCTGCTCGGCTGCCGCAGGATTTAAGGGATTTGTTCGGGGCCCAGGGGCCTGTGTTCCAGGCAGCTGCTGGTGTAGGAGACATAATTCTTTGGCTACAAACATGACTTTGTTGCAGTTCTTTTAGCACCTGAACCCAAGTGAAAATAATAACTGTCCCAGGGATATTTATGGGCTGGTAGGCAGAGACTTTAGTGTTTCTTCCACCTCAGCCCAGTCCCCCAGTGCATCTGTTATTTGCATCAGCCGAGCTGCTTCTCTCACACACGGGCCCCCCAATGCCTGGATGCCACCGAGCTGATAGTGGAATTAAAGGAGGATAAGGAAGAGGTCAGAGGGCAGATGGAGCTCAGGGGCTGACTTGATTGGTTCCCTTTGTGTAGGGGCCCCGTCTGTTGCTCTTACAGCAGATTTATTGCCCCTTCAGCAGTTCCTTTTCGAAACCCCAGTTATTAGAAATATATGGAGCTCAGGGGAGGTAAAGGCTGTGCAGCTACCAGCGCTCTGTAACCCTTTCAGCACCGGGGGGGACTCCCTTACTCACAATGAAACCATATTCCATATCATACCTACTAGTCCCCATCTTGTACTGATGGCACCCCCCAAATCATTGTTACCCAGCATGCTGAGCAGTTATCCTAGCATACTGGCAGTTAGTTGTATCAGCTGCTGCATTAATTGCTGCAAACGGGGGTCCAAACGCAGGTGTCCCTGTCCTTATTGGAGCAGATATGGGCCCCTGTTCCCATTATTATAGCTGGTGTGGGGACGACTGTAATAGGGGAAGACCCATCTTGTCTTAATTAATTCAATGACATTGTCTTTGGGAATAACATGAACTCCTCAGCCCCTATATTGTATATCCTGCATATCCAAACCAAGGGGTCCCCTTTTCTCATTCTGCTACATTTATACCTGGCATCTAGGGTTGCCACCTGGTCCCACAGCAAATTATTTTTCAGGCCCCCAAAATGTCTAAAGTTTGACTTGTTTTTCCAATATTTATTGAACTTTTATATAAATTAGGGCCTCATTGGGCCCCTATATCTCCTGGGCTCCCCCTGCATGTGCACGCTGATTTAATGCACCCCTAGAATAGTAGCCATTTTAAGTAATGCAGTCCTATCAGCTCTGATAGATGCAGCTAAACTACAGCTGGGGTTGCACCCTTGTTTTGGCAGTCGGTCACCATGCTTGCCAAGGAAGGCCACTTTCATTGCCTCACCCACATATTGTGCCCCCCTTCCCCGGGAACAGACCTGCTTAGTAAATGTGAGCCCCCCCAGAAAAGCAATAAAGCAGCACGTGAGTGGGCCCTTTCCTGACTGTCAGTCACAGCTCACAAAGCAGCCCCCCTGCTGTTAACCAAGAGCGCGGCCTCAATAAAACCCTAAGAACCTGGGTCTCCGTCTGCTTCCATTTCCCAACAGGCCCAGGACTCCCAGCGCCGCTTCTGGTCCGGCTGATTGAATCCAGAAATCCAGTCTTTATTATGGGAGTTTTGCTTTACAGCGTCTCAGTGCTGCTCGCCATCACCATTAATGTCAGCGGGGCGCAGGGGGGCTGTAATACTTCCTGCAGGAAAGTGGCTTTATGGACTGTCATGAACCACAGGATATTAAACAGATTTTTTTATGTACCCCAACAGGGCCCGTTCCTTCTGCTCCTGCCTTTGCCCCTGCGCCTCGGCCGGATCAGGAGACGGGACTTTAACCGTCAAATTATTTGCTCTGACTCCAGGTGAACAATGACTTTCTATCCATAGAGACATAGTGATACACACGGGCAACGCCTTTAACCCCCGCAACCTAAACCTACTGCTCCCCCTTATAATCCCACCCAAGGAGCCAGGCCTTTCCCACAGGTTCAGACTGAGAATTAAAATAGGCCCTGGCATTTCAGGTACACAGAGGCCCAAACAGCCTCCACAAGCCCACTAAATACTGACTTTCTATGGTCCTTATAGCAGCACCTCTGGCATTTGCCAGAACTCACAGATTGCCTGCTGTCCCACATGAACCTCAATTATACCCCCCTCCTGAGATGAGGCACAGATACAGGGGACAGAAATAAAGAAAGTTTAGCCAGTTATTATCTGTAAAAAAGCCGCCTGTGACTCCCTAATTTGTGTGACTGTAAAGGATATTGCACCGCAGCCCTAGGCCATTCTTATACTGCCCCCTAAATCCCTCACCGGATAACAACAGACCTGTGCAATAAAATAGGCAGATTAATATCAAGTCAATAGAATGTGCAGATCAATAATTCAATAGAATGTGGGAAAAGCAATGCAAATTGGCAATGCAATAGAACAGGGGTCCCCGATAAGGTGATACAAGATTAGCTCAAAAACTGCAGGTGCTCAGCCGGAGAAATCAGGGAACGTTAAATCTTCACTGAAGAAGTGCCGTCTGTTTTGGGCACGAAACGCGTAGGCTTAACTGCACTATGATTGCCACTGCTTGTCACATTGTTTGTGTGAATAAAAGCCACATTTGATCAAGATTTAACGTTCCCTGATTTCTCCGGCTGAGCACCTGCAGTGTTTGAGCTCATCTTGTATCGTATGAGTTGGGATTGTTTGCGCCTGTGGAGCTCTCGCGGGATGCCGCTGGAGGAGAGACTTGTTTCTTGGACGCCGAGTTGGTGAGCTCCGCTTGTTTTACCTTACAAACTTATTTTGTTCATGTCCCCAATAAGGTCACCACCCAGCCGGTATTTTACTGCCAAGGCCGGTATCACAAATTTACCAGCAATGAAGTTGTAAGTTTGTAATACCCTTAATAAAAACCCTTGGCCTGCCCCCAATCTGCTGGAAACGTGACTGTTCTGCTCCTCTAATGATAATATTTCTGACCATATCAATGGGCCACTGTCCCTTCTATCTGTCAGACATAACTTATGTACAATTGCTGTCACATCCAGAACATTACTACTTTATTTCATCTGAATGGTTAGCGGCAGGTCAGAAGATTGCAGCGTCTGATTGTTCATCAGATACAAGGCTAAAATCTTCACATCTATGGTCGGTTGGCTTTAGTAGGTATGGTGCTCCAATGAAACTGTTGGGACAGCCTGTCTCAATTGGAAGTTCTGAAACCAGAGGTCTCTTGGGTTTGGATATGTTTTATCTCATTACTGGGGGAAAAACCCGGACCTAATCCCTGCCAGCACTCCCCCAGACCACTGATCTCTCTCCCCTGATGTGCTGAAGGTAGATTTAATTTACATGCGCTCGGGACAGGGGTAGGGTGGGTGACAACTGCCCCTGTAGAGGTGTGTGGGGGTGTGGCAATGGCCCCTTGGGGGTGTGGCAGCCCCAGTGGGCCCTGCACCCATCATTCCGACCCTGAGATTGTTCGATCCTTAACTAAGTCCCCTAAGGTAGGTAGGACCCATTGTGGTCAGATTTTGGGCCCTACTTTGTTCCGGAGGTGGGTAGAAAAGAGAATCCCCATAGGGGTAAGTGGGGAGATAGGAGAGATTTTGCCACCCATGTTTTGTACCGTGTGAGTAGAACCGGGTGCTTAGTTTGGAGATCTGAGAGTTTGCGAAAGGGAATAAGTGGTTGTAGTAATGTGGAATTTAGTATTTGTTAATCCCTCCTTAGTGACATTGTATCAAATGCAGTGGGGAATCTTATTGTCTCCTCCCTGTTATTTAGGAATTGGCTATGTATAGGCCCATCCCATATACCCAACTGATCATCAATATAACATACGTGTAGGAGACAATGGACTCTAATGATCCGTAGTGTTGTCAGTATGGGCTGATGGGGGACTGATGGGAATGTGATAGGGATTTTAGATTGTAAGCTCACTGGGGCAGGGACTGAAGGGAATTTGATAGGGATTTTAGATTGTAAGCTCACTGGGGCAGAGACTGATGGGAATGAGATAGTGATCTTAGATTGTAAGCTCATTGGGGCAGAGACTGATGGGAATGAGGGCAGTGGTGGGCACGTGACTGACCATTCAGTCCATTTTATTGGAGAGGATTTATTTGGGTCATTATCCATTATTATGGCAAGCCTCTCACTTCCTGCAGGACAATCAGGGCCTGGAACCCCCGAGCTGTAGGATCTCTGGGCTGGAACAGCTGCAGCTGCTTAACCCCCCCCCACTACCACAAAAATACACTGAAAATAGAAAATTCCTGCACAGAACCGTGACTGGGCAAGCGGCAGCGAGTGCTGCTGTACAAGAGAGAGCACACATCAATTAGCCCATTCCATTGTGCTGGGGAAGGTCCCAATGAGCAGTGAATGTTAGCACAACCCCCTGTGTATTTATTAGCCTTTATTTATATATTTATATAGCACACAAATAATCTGCAGGGCTGCACAGAGGTCATACTTAATTCCTATCAGTCTCTGCCCCAGTGAGCTTACAATCTAAGGTCCATATCACATTCCCATCAGTCCCTGCCCCAATGAGCTTACAGTCTAAGGTCCCTATCACATTCCCATCAGTCCCTGCCCCAGTGAGCTTACAATCTATGGTCCCTATCACACTCTTACACACAGTGTTAGCAGGAGCAAATTAGCCTGCCAGTATGTATTTAAATATACATGTCTGTTTTCTAAATCCTTTGTCAGTTTGCATAGTTGTTCCATGGCTTCACTCAGTAGGCCAGCTGTGTGCAGCCTCTGCCAAGCAGAATGTTCTGTATGTTCCATGTAGCATTTGGGTTTGGATAGAGACACAGTACAGTTATCGATGGGGGTTACCCTCCTGCTGGAGTGAATCGTTTCTGAGGTAAGTGGAAGTGAAAGCCCCACCGTGGCTCTGATGGGTGTAAGTAGGGGGAGTGGAACAGAAACTTTGACGTCGGAAGGAATTTTCTTTAGACCTAAATAAGTGCTTGTGTCTGGCTCTGCCATTGGACAAACATTTCTGCTCCCAGTTTATGTTGCTGCACAGGGGTAGGTGCCCCATTCGCTTGTCAAAGTGAGTTGAGTGGGTCAGTGGAGCAATTTGTTTTGTTGTTTGGCCCAGATGAGTGTCAGGAGTCGGACACATCCCATTGTAATTAGACCGCACTCTCTAAAGCTTGAGGCAATTATAGGCACAATGGGTTCCTGATGGTGGGTAACGTGGGGACACAAATGTGAAATAAAAACTTGGGCCTGGAAAGCCTTTGCGCTGCTGATTATCTGTGATGGGACAACAGGACTTTTATTATGGGAGGGGGCTGCTGTACATACCGCTCTGCCAAAACTCCAGGCCCCATACCCCCCTGTCACTCTCACTGGCTGCTCCGTAGGATACAATGTTTCCTGACTCTTCCTGGGGCCAATCATATGTGACCTGCGGGGAGAGACTGGGGGGCAGCAGCCTGGAAAGCTTCACTTGTCATAAACCATAACTTATAGTCTGGGCAGCAGCACAGTGGGGCGGCTTACTTAGGCACCTGGGGGGGTTACTTTATTTAATAGTCAATAAGCCCAACTGGCACTTCCCCAGAGTCACTTTCCACACCCCAACTCTTTCTGTTCCAAAACTTGAGCTTTTGTCAGGGTAAATATTTGTGTGAATCTGAAATATGTTTTTACTTCCCCAGAAAGAATTTGACATGTGACTGATGGGGGGGGGCTGAGATGCTAACCCTTTGCATCCCATGACTCATTGTTATGGGTGCATTATAGCACTCTATGTGCCCCAAACAAAGGCCTAACGGTTAATATGGGATTGGAACTCAGTGACTTCTGATATCCTTATCATTTACAGTAAGGGGTACATGATATGGTCACAGAACCCCTAAGTGACTTCTAATAGCCTTATCATTTACAGTAGGGGGTACATTATCCCTTATAATACATGAGTGATACTCAGAGTTCCCTGTATAACTCAGCCTGCAGCCGTGTGCCTTTATATGGTCACAGAACTGCTCAGTGACTTCTAATATCCTTATCATTTACAGTAGGGGGTACATTATCCCTTATAATACACGAGTGATACTCAGAGTTCCCTGTATAACTCAGCCTGCAGCCTTGTGCCTTTATATGGTCACAGAACTGCTCAGTGACTTCTAATATCCTTATCATTTACAGTAGGGGGTACATTATCCCTTATAATACACGAGTGATACTCAGAGTTCCCTGTATAACTCAGCCTGCA